>NC_056749.1:57002521-57110021 GCF_019279795.1 Protopterus annectens | reverse complement strand
CAAATAAGTAAATAAATACATAAATAAATAGACTGATAGATAGTAGAGCCATATCTTAGACAAGAAACTGAAAATAAACACGGCAACCTCTAGGACATTAGTTTTATTAAATATTAACTCTGATTGAGTGAAAAGAGAAATAACAGTACTTCTCTGATATTATATTTTGCAAATGTGGTTAAAACAAATGACAAACATTCTGAATCAAAGCTGTCCCTTGTAGAGACGGTTGTCACTTTGTATGCCTGTGTGTCACATGTCCTGCTAAGAGTAAATAAAATGTTTTGTGCTGCCACATGAAACAGATAGACTTTAGGACCCAGTATGCACCTCATATATTTTTTTTCTCTCCATGTCTCTCACTGAATGAAATGTTTTCTGCGTGAAAAATCACATGCTTCACTCCAAGTCCCCTATCTGTCACAGTTAGCAGACCTCATAAACCGGACAGGAGAACTTTGTGTTTAGTCCTGGAATCATTCTGCAACTGGTTCTGAGTTGAGCTTAGATGTAAATTTATTTTCTAAACCTAAATCATAACCAAAACAAATTGTAATTCATCTAATTAAAGTCACTGAGTGTGGTGTTTCATACAGAGATGACTGGGGACACATATGTGTTCCGTCCGTTCAGACTGATTGCCCTGTTCTGTATCATTGCTGCTCTGGTTCTGGACATTGTGGCCCTTGGAAGCCCAGCATGGGTGACTTCTTACCATTACATCCTTTCTCTTTGGTGGGACTGCAGATTATCTAACAATGTTTGGAACTGCCCTTCTGCACTCAAAACAGGTAAGCAAGTGACGGTGTTGCTTTTTTTTTGATAATGTATTTTTTTAAGTTTATTCCTAAATTTTCTCTGTCTGTAATGGGTAAGGAACTGAAATATGTTTTCCAGCTTCCTTTCAATAGTGACTATATTTTATGTTAGAGACCCTTGTACTTTAAGTATCTGCTTGTTCAAAACTGAAGAAAGAGATAATTCATGAATGGCTGCCTGTAACTTTAACCTGTTTGCATTTGTAAACTTTTTAATGTTGGTTTATTTCTTGACTCAGAAGAATCTCTTCTCTTTTGATATGGAAGTGGGTTTAAGTATTAGTTTTTGTTTGCAGTACTAATACCTTAGCAATTAATTCTGTGTTGAGAGATCACATACAAAGACCTGACACCTAACCTCAAACCTTTGACCCACAGCAAGCCTTTCTCCAAAAATGTTTCATTGCCAGTCTTTGTGTGGGCTGTCTCTCATTTTGAGACAAAGACTATCTGATTGAGTCTTTCTGTGATCCCACTCTTTGTTAATGTGCTGTCACTATTTCTCACTGAATACGCTGATAAACCTTTTAGAGTGGGGTTCAGAAATCACTTAGTGTGACACACCAAGTAATGATGCTGTGTATTTAGTCACTGCAGGGAATTTCTCACCCTGTGCCTGTGATGTGTTTTATGAATCATGTCCTTTGTGTATAACCTCACAAACCTCCTTAATCTACACTACACCAGTGACTTTTCTATGTCTGTGACACTTTATAAATGGTACAGTATCATTTCTCAAGTTTGCTTTTACTCTGCACTCTCCTAAATCTGAGTTTAATCATTTAATGTCATGTTAATCCTTTACTTTTTCTTATTCAACTCCACTACCATACTATTTAAAAAATCATTGTGACCTTGAACAAGTGATTTAACTTTTTTAGTTTAATTTTTATTGCATTGTGTGGTATCACTCTCTCTCTCTCTCTCTCTCTCTGTGCTGTCTGAATTGCAGAAAATTATATTTTTGAGCTGACCACTTGTCATATCAGAATAGGTCTTGTGGTGTCTTGCCAACAATTTTTATTTAATATTTGAAGTTTAGTTAGTGTTAGGCTTGTTCTGTGAAAGTTCTCTGTAGGACCTTTTATGTTACATTGGTGGTGCCTGAATCATACTACAACTTTGGTTATCTACATATAATCTCTCTTTGTCCTTTATTTTTTAACATGTTACATTGTAGTGCCTGAGGATGGTTGTGACTGAGCCTTCAAAACTTCAATAGAAGAAGTATAAAACCATCTTTGTTGTGTCTTTTGGCTTTTCCCGGTTAGGGGTCGCCACAGCAGAACTCCGGTCTGCTAATGATTGGTAGTTGATTTTTTGTGCCGAGTTACCAGCCCTGACGCACAACCTTCAACGAAGGTATGCCCATTCACGCATGTCTCCACGCAGAAGACGCTCTAGCTGAGAATCGAACCGGACAGTGTCTTACTGTGAGGCGACAACACTACAGCAGCACCACCAAACCTTCAGGAGGAAATGGAAGACAGTCTTTGACTTACAAATTTAAGAATATCATGATCCTTACATATGTCAAAATAGAAATATTTTAAATGATGGATTTTATGTAAAGGAGATAGAATTGTACATGTAATGTAAATGTGGAAACTCATAAACTGATCCTTCTTAGAATATAGGTTTTCAGCCTAGGCATACTGATTTCCAAAACATGGAAAGACTTCTAGATTTTCAATTGCAGCAGAATTTTTTCACATGCACACACACACACACACACACACACACACACACACACACACACACACACACACACACACACACACACACACACACACACACACACAAAGATAAATAGGTATGATACATAGGTTCGTACAGTGGACTAAATGGATTTCTGAACAAAATATTATTTTGTTGTAACTCTGTCCAGATGCCTTTTAGTAAACAACAGTTAGAGCAGGACATACTATGAATGGCGGTTGTCACTTCTGCTTGGTTTATGAATGATCTCAGTTTGGCAAAGAAAATGTGGTAAGAGTTTAACTGGAGGTTTTGAGCACACCCAAAAAGGAGTCTGCAGTTTTGTTTGTGAAAGTAATGTCTCAGTTATCTATATTTTACCTCCTGGCTACGGATTACCTTTAAAACCACGAATCACAGTGGTTCGAGTGCTCATATGAGCGACTCTAAACCACGAAAATGTAAACATCAACAGTCCTTAATGTTTGAAAAACAACAATTTGAAAAGCAGATTCACTGTTTTTCGAACATTAATGTCGAAAAAAAAAAAAAAAGTGTAAAGCAGGGGGCAAGCTCCCCTGCACCCCTACTTTATTATTCTAACTCCGAGATCACACTACAGTGGGGAAAGGAACCATTTCCTGATCCCCACTATAGTGCAATCTACCCTGGAATGTCGAATGTGCAATGAGTGAATCTCACTGTGCATTTGCTCATTGCACATTCGAACCTTTTTCCGTTCGGCGTTTGAAGATCTTGCAGACTGCCTTTTGCACAATTGCAAATCACCTCTGTGCAATATGCACATCTAAAGGTAAACCCCTGGCTACTACACTACCATTTTTAGTGGGTGCCACACTGTAAGCCTTCTGCTAATAATCATTAAATGCAAATAGTTCACAAAAGCTACCGCCTGCCAGATGTTTACAATAATATGTTTCCCATGTTTGTTCTAGCAGATGCTCTCACTGAGTTCTAAAAAAGGTGACTTATTGAAGAGTCCTTTAAATTTTGTAAACATTGGCAATGTTTTCCTAACCTCTGATATGTTCATACTGAACATTTCCCCACAGGACCACATTTGTTCTTAGAGTTCCACGTAGGAGGTTATTGGACCGGTACATAGACGGACTCTACTGTTCTTTTGTGAAAGGAAAAGCAGCAAAGGTGACTGGCCAAGTCTGACTTTTAAAGAGCTTCTTTTAAGCATATTTCTTTATAAATAAATAAAGTGTGGGCATTACACAAGCAGTTTTGTGATTACTTTTATAAGATTCATAGGTTCACAGGTTTAATTACAGTGTAAGTGTCACAGTATAGGTTTTGATGTGCTAGAGTATTAAAATTTGGGGAGGTAGGCCAAAGGAATAAACAAAGCCAATTGTTTAACCCTTCCAAGACTGATACTACTACATCATAACAAAGAACTATGGAGTGCTTTCCTGCCCTGACACAATGACTCATGTGTGACATGTCATACAGGCCTATCCACAGTCCCTTACTGTTTAAAATGTGATTTGGGCCTTTCAACTCTCCATCAGTGTGATATGTAGTACAGGCCTATGCACACTCCATCACTGTATGACATGTGACACAGGCCTCTACACACTATCACTGTATGACATGTGACAGAGACCACTTCACACTCCATTACTGTATGACATGTGACTCAGGCCTCTTCATAGGTTCATAGGTGTTTACTAGCTAATGACCACAAGTCTCTTTTTAAGCCTAGCCATGCATCCCAAATCTCTGACAAGATCTGATACCCTTGATAAGTGTAAGCATGGGCCTGGGAGATGAACCATTTACAGGTTACCTGTTTGCATCAGAGACGTAGGTGCCAAACCAGGGATGAATTTCTGTTTTCCCATGCAATTGTCCAAGTTGCACTTTAATTGGATTATGGAGGAACTCCGCTTCACATGGATGGGGAGCCTGCTCCATAGACGGGGTAGTCTCTGGGATACATACCTATCTCTCTAGCATGTCCTGTTTAAATCACAGGCAAGGTTTACGTCTTTAGAATGGGTAATTCTGGTACTGTTTGTTTTGTGGATATGCAGGAGGTCCATCAGATTGGGGTCTGATAATGCCATGTATGCCAGGCATAGATCTCCCCTCAAAAGCCTGTAGGAGGTAGAATACAGGGATAGGGCCTTGAGGTAGTCTGCATAGGACATATTACTTATTCCCTGTATTCTTTTAGTGAGGAACCTCTGTGGACATTCCAGTTGTTGGATATGCCTGGTTAGGTACATACCAAAGGGGGAATTGTACTCAGTGATAGGTCTGATGAATGCCAAATACAGTGGAACAATGACTTCCTTGGATTAGATGCATACCTTTGTTTATGAGCTGCGCAACATAGAATAATTTCCTCACCATTGTATTCACGTGATGATCAAAGGCTAGATTACTATCTATGTGTGTCCCTAAGTCCCTGACTACTGGATCAATTCTTAAGGGCTGTGTTGTCAATATGATAGTTACCAGGGATGGATGACTTCCCAAAGGATACTATTATGCATTTCTTGGCATTTAGTTTTAGCCCATGACTCTGACACCAGTTGTTTGTCTGTGCCAGCCCCTCCTGGAGAATATTTGTGTCAGTATGAGATTCAATGACCACTCCTAATTTGCAATCATCTTCCCACTCCATCACTGTATGACATGTGAATCAGGTCTCTTTACTCTCCATCACTGTATGGCATGTGACATAGGCCTCTTTACACTCCATCACTGTATGACATGTGACTCAGGTATCTTCAATCTCTGTCACTGTATGACATGTGACACATGCCTCTTCGCATTCCTTTACTGTATGACATGTGACACATGCCACTTCACAATCCATCACTTTATGGCACGTGTTTATGACACGTGACACAGGCCTCTTTGCACTCCATCACTGTATGAGATGTGACACAGACCTCTTCTCTCTCTCTCTCTGTCACTGTATGACATGTGACACAGGCCTCTTCCCACTCCATTACTATATGACGTGATACAGGCCTCATCACTCTCTGTCACTGTATGATATGAGACACAGGTCTCCTCCCACTATGTCACTGTATGGTATGTGACATAGGCCTTTTCAGACTCCATCACTGGATGACATGTGACAAAGGCCTCTTCACACTCCATCACCGTATGAAATGTGACACAGACATCTTCACAGTCGATCACTGTATAGCATATGACACAGACCTCTTCACACTCCACACCCTACTTAACTGTCTATCCTGACATCCTCAGCTGTTCTACCTTTCCCCTTGTTTTCTCTTAACTGCCGTAACTGTGAAACTGACTTGTAAATATCTTAGACTACCGAGTAGGTAACTGTCTACTCTAGTATGGTTATGACTAAACTAAATAACTGCTGGATAAACACTTGCACACATCCTAATGTGATCTGTCTTGCTACGTAGCAACATCCTTATAGAAGGTGTTCTTGATTAGATCGTATAAGTTTGTATATAATGGTAAATGTTGTACTAACTTTTTAAATGTTTTACTGTACTGTGTTTATGTGTTAACTGTGGACCTATAGATTATTAATTGTCAGCTACAAATTTCCTTTTTATATTGTGCTATACTTTGCTTATGTGTTAACAGTGGAACTTTTCTCCTTGGGTGCTATAAAAGGGTGACAGCTCAGTCGGACTAACCTGGTCAACAAATGTCAAATAAATAAATAAGTGACACAGGCCTCTTCACACTCCGTCACTGTATGGTATGTGATAAAGGCGTCTTCACACTCCATCACTGTATGACATGTGACACAGACCTCTTCACACTCCATCACTGTATGGCATGTGATACAGGCTGCTTCACACTCCATCATTGTATGACATGTGATAAAGGCGTCTTCACACTCCATCAATGTATGACGTATGACACAGACCTCTTAACACTTTGTTTCTTGTTTAGTTGAATCAGAGGGCTCTTGTAAACCTTGGCTCTAGATGATTGTCCCTATTGATGTGACACCCTGACTCTATGTGCAAAATGGGAAAAAGGGGTTATGGATGGATGGATGGATGGATGGATGGATGGATGGATGGATGGATGGATCTACCCTATTAAGTTTAGGATTCCATCAGTCAGGTTTGTTTTTGGTGTCAGACCTGGGATTGCTTCTGGTAGGTATGACAGCCTCCATGCAGTAATTTACAAGTTTGTACAGGCTTTCTGTGAACAATTCTGCATAGGCAGCTGTGTTCTTGGGGTTTGCAGGAGCCATGCATTTTGACAAACTGTCACCTAACAGGATTTGATTAGCTTTGGTTTAGCTGGGTGTTCCACACTGATTTTTATTTCAAGGGAGACAGCTTTATGGTTTGACCTCACCAATGAAAACATGACAGCTCTCTCATGTTTGTGAGTACCAGATCTAGTATGTTTGAGCCCCTGGTTAGAGTGCACACTATCTGATCCAGGGTTTTGTGCTGACAAAATCGAGGAAGTGTTGGGGCTGACAGTTGGAGGCAGTTTACATTTCCCAGTCTATAGAGGGGTAGTTATAGTCTCCCATGAATAGGGTGTTTGGTTGGATGTTGTGCACCTCCAGTAGGTCCAGGTACATGCTTTCAGCTTTGTTGGTCATAGTGGATGACCTGTAGCTGGCCAGGACATGGCACAGAAACCTGTCTATGGAGAGCTGGATGTGTATGAACTCTAGGGCATCATCCTCTTTAACTAAGCTGAAGTTGTATTTGTTGCAAATGTAAATCAAGACACCCCAACCTTTACCCCCTCGCTGCATAGCTGTTGGTCTAAGTGTGAGGAAGGCACTGTAATCTTGCACTGGTAGACTAAACAAACCTCAGTAACAGCACAGATGTCTACATTCTCTAGAGGGAGGAGAGTTTATACGCTGTGGAGGTTCTTGTTCAAGCTCCTAGCATTGAGCACTAGCACTTTAAAGTTGCTTTGTTCTTTGTTTTTTTTTTTTTGCTGTTTTGCTAATTTTGTCATTTTGATGTTGCCTAAAAAAGGCTGTAAGATTTATCCAGTATCCAAAAGCACAAGGGGGCAGGTTCAGGCCATCCTTGGGAAAATAATGTGGTCTGTTAACCATACTGTATCCTCCCTTGATGATAGATATTGGATTCCCTTGGAGTGCCCTGCTTTATCTAGTAGGTCCTGCAACTGCTGTCTGAATGTACTCTTTTCCTCACCATCAGAACCCTGCTATGGGGCATAGGCTGAGATTGTGAATACTGCCCTATCATAGGCTGAGATTGTGAATACTGCCCTATCATAGGCTGAGATTGTGAATACTGCCCTATCATAAGTTGAGATTTTTAATACTGCCCTATCATAGGCTGAGATTGTGAATACTGCCCTATCATAAGTTGAGATTTTTAATACTGCCCTATCATAGGCTGAGATTGTGAATACTGCCCTGTCATCACACTGGTGTCTGATTGTCATGAGTCTGTCACTAATTCTGATGACATCCCTCACTGCCTTCTGAAGCCGTTCTCTTGCCTCAATTGCTACACTATTTCTAGCCTGTCCACCTCCTGAGTAGTAGACTCTGGATCCCAAGCCAAGTGTCTTTGCTGCACTGCACTTCCATCTTGTTTCTTGGATACATAGGATGTCCAGCCTCCTCCACACCATCAAGTCATCCACTCCCACGCTGTGTCCTGTCAGTGAGCCAATGAGTGCAGCAATTCTTAGTTCGTGTTTGGTTGATTGGCTTTGTGTCCATTCACTCAATAGAGCTGTCCCGGGTAACCCATGCTAGGCAAATGTACACCAGCCGGCCAGTAGCTTATTGACTCTGGGCTGCTAGGCTTTATGATGGACACACACTGGCTAATAGGGGACATACACCCCTCCCACTATTAGCCTGGTCTATTGTGCAAGACAGAGTAGGCCGGGTCCTCAACCCACTTATCACCGACAAATACCCATGGTCATTTGCTGACATTAGTCAGCATGACAGAATCTCCTACAGCCAGATTTTAGACCATCAAGTGGGCAGCCTTGCCATGGTGTGCAGTCTATGGTCCATGTTCTCCTATCTTGAGGATACTGCACACCACAGTAGATGACCAAAGCAGTTGATCTGTACAACTCTTCTCCCTGTGGGGCACCATATAGAATCTTTGCTGCTGCCCACAGCTCCAGTCATTGGTGAGTTTGACATGGAAACACTCAGCATATTTTTCAGAAGTGGGAAGAGCCCCAAAGAGACACAGGGAGAACATGGAAACTCCAAACAGGCATTGATTGGAGGTCAGGATTGAACCTTGTACCTTGTGCATGGGAGGTGAAAAATTTAAATTATTGCGCCAGCTGGTCACTTTTTAAGTGCAGTGACTTGAGCGCATGTGTGTTATTACAGATCCTGGCTCCAGACAGGCAGCTAACCATTATCTTTCCCTTGTTCAGCCTGGTGGGAGGGATTTGTGTGCATATCCGGCCTTAGGCATAGGCCAACTAGGCGGCCGCCTAGGGCGCCGCTGTAGTAGGGGCGCTTTTCCAGTATTTATTTGGTGTAGGTAGACTAGGATGGGGGCACTGGGTGGTATGGTGGGGGGCACTGTGGAGCTCTTTTGCCTAGGGCACCAGTTGACCAAAGGCCGCTCCTGTGTGTCATACAGTAGCACAGTGGAATCCCCTATGACAAGAGTATTAGTTTAAGTGTTTGCTTGCCTTATGGGCTTTCTTCTTTGGGGACCATTGGATGTAGGGTTGCATGTGGTGTTAAGCATTGTTCGTATGTGCTTTAATGACTGCTGAGGATATGTGTTGCCATTAGATGGCTTGGGAGGTCTTTGAGGTTTGGGAAGGTTTCTTTTAATTTCTTCAGATGTTGTCTATGTAGATGTAGATGTCAGTTGTCTATGTACGTGGTGAGTGGTATGTGTGTAGGAAGTAAAGTGTGCGTTCTTAACCTTTTTACTAAGAAACACTTTAGCTTCCAAGGAAATAATTTATGTATATACATCTCTCACATACTGTGTTAGTTTCTTTAAGGATTAAAAGGTTTGTCAGAATACATGAGATAATTGCTATATTTTCTCAGGGTGCACATATCTACCAAGCCAATTACTGAGACAATATGAAAATGCATGTCCACATCATCATGACCTGTACTGGGTTGGTCTATTAGGGTTTAGGGACTTGGTTTTAAATGGGGTCACTAGTGTGGTGTCGCAGATTAAGGCTGGCTGCTAGGTTGTGCTGTGATCTGTTGTTAGTGTTGTTCGATGTGTTGCATGTCTCATGTATACAAGTTGTTTATTGTACGTAAACACATCAGGAGTTGTAACTGGAACATATACTTTGAACTTCAGAAGCTAACTAACTGACTTGTCACTTCAAACACACTCGCATGTGCATCTCCATTCATGCCCGCATTCACTCTGGCTGACTGTGCAAAATGGCACTGATGTTGCACGTGCTCAGTAACTTATATGCACGTGCTGTCTAGCTACAGTGGCTGACAAGGCACAATATACACTATGGCCTATGTTTAGCTCTGCTCAAAACCTTACTGTGTTACAGGTTAAAGTCCTAAGTTAATTTTACAATCTTAGTGCTTGTTACTATACAGTGCACTGCTAACTGCTGCTGAGAGGTGAGCAGCTCTGTGCAAATGTGCCTACCTTATAGCCACAGAAAAAAAGCTAACAACTAGCTTCTATGTCTTCTGGCCAATAAATGACTACACTTTGAGCTCCTTGGAGTGCTTCCCAGATCAGAGAAACCAGACAAACACCTTCTGCCACAGGATGGATGACTTTGGAAATTCTTAATGTAAAAGTACAGCAAAAGTAACTCTCCAAGTACAGAGAAACACCAAAAAGCTAAGTCTCTTGCCAGATTGCCCTTCTGCAACGCTATTTAAATCAAGGCAGATCAGTAAATCAACAAACATACAAGAAGAACAATTTTTAGGTAAACAGTTGCTCATTTGTTTGAAAATACCATAAAATAGTATCAGTCCTTTAAATTAGAAAGTACAAGTGTAAATAAATTCAGTGAAGTTCCTTATCTCAAGCTGGATGGCTCTGGATGCAGTACAAACAGCTTGGACTCCCAGGTGAGGGTGTTAAACATTACTGAGCTCTGTGGGAATGAGCTAATGAATAAACTACACTCATTGCCCTTCCTGTGTGTTTTCCAACTCAGATAGTCCAGGATACCTCCCACTGCCACTATGTAATTAGACTCAGTCCTGTCAATGTTAAAAAAACACGTGTACTAAATGCAATGCTATCCCTGTAATTTAAACAGCTAGCTAGTTACTGCTAATAAGGTAATTCAATGCAAGGCAAAATAAGGCTCTACAAGTCTACAACAGTGTCAGTTTAAAATGCACAAGAGAAAATGTATAATTAGGGAGGTTTCATGTATAATTAGGAGGTTTTATGTATAATTAGGGAGGTTTAATTTATAATTAGGGAGGTTTCATGTATAATTAGGGAGGTTTTGTGTATAATTAGGTAGGTTTAATTTATAATTAGGGAGGTTTCATGTATAATTAGGGAGGTTTTGTTTATAATTATGGAGGTTTTGTTTATAATTAGGGAGGTTTAATCTATAATTAAGGAGGTTTCATGTATAATTAGGGAGGTTTCATTTATAATTAGTGAGGTTTCATGTATAATTAGGGAGGTTTGTGTATAATTAGGGAGATTTCATGTATAATTAGGGAGGTTTCATGTATAATTAGGTTTCATGTATAATTAGGGAGGTTTCATGTATAATTAGGGAGGTTTCATGTATAATTAGGGAGGTTTCATTTATAATTAGGGAGGTTTCATGTATAATTAGGAGGGTTCGTTTATAATTTGGGAGGTTTTGTGTATAATTAGGGAGGTTTCATGTATAATTAGGGGGTTTGTGTATAATTAGGGAGGTTTCATGTATAATTAGGGAGGTTCCATGTATAATTAGGGAGGTTTCGTGTATAGGGAGGTTTTGTGTATAATTAGGAAGTTTCATATATAATTAGGGAGCTTTCACGTATAATTAGGGAAGTTTTGTGTATAATTAAGGAGGTTTGGGGTATAATTAGGGGGGTTTCGTGTATAATTAAGAAGGTATAGCAAGAGCAGAACTGGTGTGCTGGGTGGGCAGTCAGTATTTGGATCAATGCAAGACAGTGGGAGGGAAGAAGTATTTAAGCAGCAGTGAGAGTGGGTGGAGGCTTTGGTAGGCAGATTCCCATAAGGGGCAGAAGTAGAGATGCTGGCTATTTAAAACCGGAACAGCAAATGGGATTGAGGATTGAAGAAACCGCAGCAAGAGGTGGCAAGAGATTTGCCCCATTGTTTAAAGATGGAACCAGGAGGTGCTCCTAGAGCAGAGAGGCTACAATAGCCAACACTTACTGAAACACACAGTGATATATAGAATTAAGAAACCAAGAACAGTCCAATAAAAAGTGCTTCTATTACAAACCCTGTCTGCAAAGTACAAGCCACACTCGTGGCATAGGTATTTATTGCTGGGGCCTACTTTGCTAGTTTTTATAAAGTTGAGTTTGCTAAGGAACAAAATAATATGTTATAAGGCAGAGATTCAATTATCTGGTGTACAGACACACACAGCAGCTGTAAGTGATCCACTTATTACAGTTAGATCTATGCAGCCCTACCAGCAAAAAAACAAACAAACAAAAACAAATGTTCCTTCTACTCTCACACCAACCAGGTGGCCAGATGCATGACACAACCCCACCTCCAGCCCCAGCCATTCAGGTCCCATTTCTGTGCTCTGCCTCCAACCTTCCTTTAACATATTTTATTTAAAAAAAATCTTTTAAGCTAACAAACAGTTGCTTCAGTTTATACCCTGCCTGCACATAGTGCTGCAGTGCTCATGTTTTAGTTTAAAAAACATTATTTTTAAATTGCAGCAACTGCTTACTAAAAATGTTGCGCACCGCTGCTACAGTTTAGACACTGCCTGCACTGAGTGTTACAGCTCTCAGGTTTTAATTAAAAAAAATAATTAATTTTAAACTGTAGCAAACTGTTTGCTATAAATCATAGGTACATAGGTTCATAGGAGATTACTGGGCTAATGGCTTAAAGACACTTACAAGCCTAGCCAATATAACCTGATTTTGCCAACATATAGCCCCTACAGCAAATCTAAATCCTGCCATCTCCACACCCCACCTACTCCACCTAAACTTTACGCCAGCAACATACTCCTCTCTGGGAACATCCATCCCAACCCTGGCCCTCTTTCCCCTTCCCCTAACCACACACCCCTTTGCACTTTTACTACCTCCCCACCTCCTCTTACACCACTCCCTCCTCACCCCCCATCCTCTCACAACACCTGATAAACACCTTACTATCCTCTCTTTAAATATTCAAATCCTTGTTAACAAAATCTCTGAACTTTCTACTTGGATAGCCCATACCTCCCCTCACGTTCTAATCTTATGTGAAACCTGGCTAAAACCCCATATCATAAACACTGAAGTACTTCCACCTGGTTATAATATTTACTGCTCCAACAGAACCCCCCCAAAAAAATAGTATTATATGCTCAAAGTTTCAAAACTTTGAACCTCATATGATCAATACCATATGAGCAAAGTTTGAAATATATAATAAAAAAATAAATAAAAAATTACCTAAACGCTCTGAGCAGGGAGGCAAGCCCCCCACAACCCCTCTACTTAAATATACCAACTCCAAAATCACACTTCAGTGCAGAAAAGGGAAATCTTCCCATTCTGTGCTGTACGGCACCATTTGTTTTAACCTTCAAACTTGTGAAAGTTCGATGATATGGTGTCGACCATGTGACATTCGAACTTTTACAAGTTTGAGGTTATAATAGGAACCCACAAAAAAGATGTGGCATAACCATCCTTTATTCAGAAAATCTTAACCTTTCACTCATTGCCATCTCTATTCCTGATTTTCTCCCAGCTGAACTAATTATCCTTAATTGCCATTTAAACTCTCAAGAAATTTACTATTGCCTCCATATACATTCCTCTAGGCAATAATGTCCCAGTCCTTGAAAACATCCTTTCCTAGTTTTCCCAAAATATACCCTATGAAACCATCATACTTGGAGATGTCAACATTGACTGGGCTAAACTAACAACAGACTCCCCACAAATGTGTATTAACTTACACGGATTCCACCAACTAATAACACCCCACACCCACTTGCACAAAACCTCTTCATCCAATTCAACTATTGACTGGATTCTCACTAACTCCCCTAACCTCCACCACAACCCTTGTACCCTACCTGATACCTTAAGTGATCATCTTCCCACCTCCATCCAAAGACACAATGCTGAAATACCCAAATCACACTCCTACGGGGACAGCCGTATACCCAAATCACCCTCCTACAGAGACAGCCATATACCCAAATCACACTCCTACGGAGACAGCTGTATACCCGAATCACCCTCCTACAGAGACAGCCGTATACCCGAATCACACTCCTACGGAGACAGCCGTATACCCGAATCACACTCCTACGGAGACAGCCGTATACCCGAATCACACTCCTACAGAGACAGCCGTATACCCGAATCACACTCCTACAGAGACAGCCGTATACCCGAATCACACTCCTACAGAGACAGCCGTAAACCCTCTAACTTTAATGCCAACTTACTTAACTCCATACTTTCCAGTATTAATTGGGCTTTCCTTAAGCAACTCCCTCTCAATGATGCAGTCTTAAAATTTAACCACATTTTCTTGGAAACTCTCAACTCCCTCACCCCCTTCAGAAAAATTAGAATTAAAGCCAATTATGCCCCCTAGCTATCTAAAGAGACCAGATCACTTATGCACAGAAGAGACAGTGCTTGAAAAGCATGGGCCAAATCCAAGGCGCCACCCCTTTTCCAAACTTATAGAGAACATAGGAACCTTGTGAAAAAACAAATCAACAAAGATAAAAAAATCTTACTACCGCTCACCTCAACTAAACTGTGAATCCAGTCCACACAAATTCTGGTCTACACTTAACAAAATTCTCCAGCCTGGTTGCCCTACTACCTCCTCCCCTTTTCCAAGTAACACTCCACTTTAAACAGCTACCCTTCTCAACAATTATTTCATTGACACTGTCCAAAAACACACACACACACTCTAGTCACAATTCTAACTCACCTCTTTCCCCTGCTAACCCCAGCAACAAAAACCTATTTTCCTTCCAACCTGTTTCCACTGCTTACATCAAATCACTTCTGCTCAAACTCAAACCCTACTCTCCCTCCTCGGATAACCTCCCACCCCAATTCCTCAAACTAGCTGCTGAGTCCATAGCGTTCCCTGTATCCCTACTAATCAATAGATCTATCTAAGAAGCTACAGTCCCTGACATTTGGAAAGCCTTCTTCACCATCCCTCTGCATAAAGGAGGTAATTCTACTGACCCATCCAACTACAGACCCATAACAATCCTTTCCCCACTATCTAAGATACTTGAAAAATGCATTCATACTCAACTACTTAACTTTCTCCTTCAGGAAAACCTTCTCACTCCCACTCAACATGGCTTTTGGCCACACCAAAGTACCACAACTGTCCTCTTATCTTTTACCTACAAGATAGCAGAGGCCAGAGATAACAACCAACTCATATCCAGCCTTTTTCCTTAACCTCTTCAAAGCCTTTGACACCATCTCCCACCCCATTCTTCTATGTAAACTTGCTAACCTCAACCTCTCCCCTCCTTCACATCAGTGATTCACTAGTTATCTATCCAACAGGCAACAATCTGTCTGATGGCTCTCTTCCTGCTCCCCCTCACTTCCCATTACATCTGGCATACCCCAAGGCTTCATCTTGGGTCCCCTTCTGTTTAACATCTTCACTAATGATCTTCACACATCTTGCAAACTATCCTCTCTTATACAGTATGCTGATGATTTGACTCTCATGTCCATTTCCAATAACATCTCTGATCTCCATACACAAACTCAAGACGCCTTTCTATCAACTGAAAAATGGCTGATAATCAAGTTTTCCTTAACCCTATAAAAACTAAACTCCTGCTTTTTCTCCTTCATTCTCTCTCCCAACATGAATCAACCTTTCGCATCATGTCCTTGAAAACCACCATCATAGAACCTAAACCACATATTAAGCTCCTTGGTACTATCATAGATGACAAGCTCAAATTTAACTTACATCTTACAAAGCATAAAAAAACAACAAAAACTAGGTCCACTATACCAAAATAGAAAATTTCTAACTCCCAATGCTAGACTCTCTCTGACTCGGGCTCTGCTCCTCCTCTCCCTCCCCTATGCTGCCCCAATCTTTACCAACTTACAGACTTCAACCTTGTCCAAAAAAAGTTAAACTACAGGCTAATACACTCAAGTGTACTAGCTTTTGATAGCATTTAGTCGAAAAGTACAGCATTTATTGTGTTTTCTGTCTATCTGTGTAAAAAAACTTGAAAAAAACAAAAAAAATATCCTTGTTTTCCATATTTTCCTAGCTAGTGTTCCAGTGATCAGATTTTGCTGATCCCTGGGCTTTGTCTTGGTTCCTATACTTCTCCATTTTCCTTGTTTGGTCAGGGGGAAGTTTCTTTACTCACCAGTGAGAGTGGGGAGTACTGAGCTGCCTGTTTGTCCTCAGAGGAGTGGTTTAAGGCAGTAACTTGTAGTTTATTGGCCATTTTGGGTAATTTCCTGCCTTTTCCAGCCCCCTGCTATAAAGCACGCTTTGGCAGGCTTTTCCAGCTGTAGAGAACTCAGCACAGCTCCTCGTGGTGTCCAGCAGAGTTCCTAGAGCAGCAGAGACCAGAAAAGACAAACTTTCCAGATTTTAAGTATTTTTCTTTGCTTTTTCGACCTTTTGTGACTTTCGACCACTGTTTCTGCTTATTTTATCGAAGTATTACCTGTTTTTACTGTTTTTACAAGCTCAAATTGTTTACTGCACTTGCTAGTTTAAGTTTTGCTTAAAAGTTAAACTACAGGCTAATACACTCAAGTGTACTAGCTTTTCATAGCATTTAGTCGAAAAGTACAGCATTAATTGTGTTTTCTGTCTATCTGTGTAAAATAACTTGAAAAAAACAAAGAAATATATCCTTGTTTTCCATACTTTCCTAGCTAGTGTTCCAGTGATCAGATTTTGCTGATCCCTGGGCTTTGTCTTGGTTCCTGTACTTCTCCATTTTCCTTGTTTGGTCAGGGGGAAGTTTCTTTACTCACCAGTGAGAGTGGGGAGTACTGAACTGCCTGTTTGTCCTCAGAGGAGTGGTTAAAGACAGTAACCTGTAGTTTATTGGCCATTTTGGGTCATTTCCTGCCTTTTCCAGCCCCTTGCTATAAAGCACGCTTTGGCGGGCTTTTCCAGCTGTAGAGAACTCAGCACAGCTCCTCGTGGTGTCCATCAGAGTTCCTAGAGCAGCAGAGACCAGAAAAGACAAACTTTCCAGATTTTAAGTATTTTTCTTTGCTTTTTTGACCTTTTGTGACTTTCGACCACTGTTTCTGCTTATTTTATCGAAGTATTACCTGTTTTTACAAGCTCAAATTGTTTACTGCACTTGCTAGTTTAAGTTTTGCTTAAAACTTAAACTACAGGCTAATACACTCAAGTGTACTAGCTTTTGATAGCATTTAGTTGAAAAGTACAGTATTTATTGTGTTTTCTGTCTATCTGTGTAAAAAAACTTGAAAAAAAACAAAAAAAAAATATCCTTGTTTTCCATACTTTCCTAGCTAGTGTTCCAGTGATCAGATTTTGCTGATCCCTGGGCTTTGTCTTGGTTCCTGTACTTCTCCATTTTCCTTGTTTGGTCAGGGGGAAGTTTCTTTACTCACCAGTGAGAGTGGGGAGTACTGAGCTGCCTATTTGTCCTCAGAGGAGTGGTTAAAGACAGTGGTCCCCAGCCATAAACAAGCTCTACAACAAAAGGAGAAAGCTACTACAAGATAGAGCAAAATCCCTAAAAAGGAAGACACCCTTGATCATTATAAGTAAAAAACTAAGAGCTCTCATAAAATCATCTAAGGCAAATTTTGAAAGAAAAATCGCCAAGGACTCAAAAGACAATCACAAGGCCTTTTTTAGTTATGTTAGTTATTTTTGTTAGTTAGTTAGTTACGTTAGTTATGTTAGAAACCTGGGAGGAAACTCCCAGATATGCTCAGAACTAGTTCAAAATGATGTAAAGATCACTGAACCTACAGACATTGCCAACATACTGGCTGGCAGGTTCAGTGCAAATTTCTCCCCCCCTCCCCCCCAAAAGGAGAAATATCTATACCAGAGGATTGTAGCCTCCCAAACATCTCAAATGCTCAGGTGAGAACAGCTCTCTCCAAGGCGAAAAACACAGCATCCATGGGACCAGATGGTGTCCCCGGTTGTGTGCTCCACGAACTCATTGAGGAATTAAACCCGCAATTAGGGCAGCTGTTTAATCTTAGCCTCACCTCAGGATACATACCCAAGGAGTGGCGTACAGCAACTGTGGTCCCACTACATAAAGGCGGTGCCTCCACCGACCCTGGAAACTACCGTCCCATCAGCTTGACAAGCCTGGTCTGCAAAGCTATGGAGAGGATCATAATGGAACTCATAAATAAAGACATAGGGGACCTGCAGACATTGGATCAAACCCAATTTGGCTTTGTCAAGGGCAGATCATGCCTCTTAAACTTGGTTGACTTTTTCGAAACAGTCACAAGGCCATTGATGAGGGCAAGGCAGTCCACACAGCCTACCTTGACCTGGCAAAGGCATTCGACACAATACCCCACTCGGGCATCATAGAAAAACTCACCAGCTTAAATGTAAACCCATACGTCACAAGATGGGTTGCAAACTGGCTAAGTGACAGAACCCACAGGGTCAGAGTTGCTGGCGTCATGTCTGATTCCAAGCCCGTCACAAGCGGTGTCCCACAGGGCTCGGTCCTGGGCCCACTGTTGTTCGGCATCTACTTTTCAGAAGTACAGGCAAGCACAGGAGGATTATGGCTGACAAAGTTTGCAGATGACTGCAAACTGGGCGCCATAGTTGAAAACACATCAGACACAGATATCCTTCAGAAGGGTCTCATAGAAATGGATAACTGGTGCCAAAGCCATGGCCTAAAGTTAAACGCTAAAAAATGCATAGTCATACACTTTGGGAAAAACAAGGTTACCCCCAGCTACCATATAGGTGGCAATCCACTAAGCACAGAAGAGGTTATCAGGGATCTGGGGACCCAGGTTGACAGTAACCTCTCATTTGACACCCACGTTGCCAAAGTAGTTAGAAAGACCTTCTACATTGCCCACCTGATCATGAAGGGATTCACATCTAGGTCAAGGGAGGTCATCATTCCCCTGTACTCATCACTCATCAGACCGATGATTGAGTATAACGCCCCATTTGGAATGTATCTGACCCGACACCTGCAGCAATTGGAAAGGCCCCAAAAGTTCCTCACCAAAAGGATAAAGGGTCTCAAAAATATGTCCTATGCTGCCCGACTGAAGGAGCTCCAGCTCTACTCAGTCGCTTACCGCCTGCTCAGAGGTGACCTGTGCCTGACATACAAGGCTATGTCCAACCCGGAATTAATGAACATGCTTCACCTCAAAAAATCTAAATCCATCAGATCCACAAGAGCACGAGACTTGAACCTTGACACGGTCATAAATAGGATGTGCTGGAGGGACAGATTCATCACCCAGAGACTCCCTATGCTGTGGAACAGAATCCTGGTACATGTGAGGCAGAGCACCTCGCTGGCTTTGTTCAAGAGAAATCTTGACCAATGGACGGGAGATCGCATTTATACCCCAGGGATCACCTCAGTGTCACTGCTTGACAGAGGCACAGCTAAATAATGGGCATAGTATCCTTCAAACTAAAGGGGTGGCGAAAGTCACAAAACTCTGGGCTAGGCTTATAAATGCCCTAGGGCAGATAGCCTAGTATGAACCTATGAACCTATAAACCATCCACCTGCCCAGCCCTCTCCTCTCTGGTATCCTCTTATACCCCTACACGTACTCTCCGCATCTCCAACCAATTACTCCTGGACATCTACCCCCCCCCCAACAAAACTTCTGGAAAATTACTCTACAAATCCACCATAGCCCAAACCTGGAACAAACTTCCCTTCCACATCAGGTCTATTTCCCAAACCAAACACTTTAAAAAGGCACTAAAACTTCACCTTGTTAACACTAAGACTTGTCCCTGTCATGCCTCCACCTAATCCACTGCACTACTATATTTCCTCTCCCCCTCTCCACTGACTTCCATCTATGTATCTTCTAAATGTCTGTGTTCTTTCTTCACTTCCTAAATTCAAACCTTCTCTATGATGTAACTCTTATTTTCCACTGCTCCACCACATATACATGATTGTACATGTGTAAAAAAAAAGTGACTTGTAATCACATTACTGTACTATACTTATTCTGTATTTATCTATTATTTCATTGTACCTCTGCTACTTATGTATAATACGTAAAACAATTCTCTATCTGTGCGTGAAACTTCTATTGTAATCTGTCTATAATTGAAACTCTGTATTGCTAGTAACATTTGCAATGTAAATTGTCTTTATTGGAACTTTTCTCCTCTGGTCTCCACTGAAAATGGGCTACTAGCCCAGTTAGACTAACCTGGTTAACAAATGTCAACTAACTAACTAAATAAATAAACAAAATACAGAGAAGAGGATGGCATGGATTTTTGCCTGTGCACTCAGTATCTTACAGATCACCTCTGCCCATTGATCCAGTTTGCATTTGAAGAGGGCCAGGGAAGGGCTCTGCTTAATGTGAATAGGAAGCCTGTCCCAAAGAAGGGGTAATCTCTGAGATATGTATGTGTCTTTCCATGTGTTTGAGTCGCTAACTAGGTTTAAATCCCCTAGATTGCACAACCCTTGTACTGTTTGACTTGCAGATGTGTAGCAGCTCCGTCAGGGCTGGATTTTTGAGTGCCTTGCAGGTCAGGCATAGGTCACCCCTTAATAGTTGGTAGGAGACAGTGTAAAGGGATAGGGCCTTTAGTCTGTCCTCATAGTTCATGCTATTTACACGCTGTATTTTCTTTGTGAGGAGCCTCTAAGGTCTCTCCATCTGCTGTATGTGCCTAGTCAAGTACATGCCAAATGGTGCATTATACTCAATTGTTGGTCTAATGAGGGTCGAATACAGCAGGGCTATAATTTTCTTGGATCTGGATGCCATACCTTTAATTTATAAGTTGTGCCACCACATAGAAATGACTTCTTCACCACTGTAGACACTTGACGGTCAAAGTTCAGGCTGTTTTCTGTCTGTGTACCTAGATCTCTCATCTCTAAATCTACCGTAAGGAGTGTGCTATTCATGTTGTAATTTGCAGGGCTGTGAGATTTGCAAAAGGTATGATAATACATTTTTTTTCATTTAGTTTTAGGCCACGGTTCTGGCACCAATTGTTTGTCTGATTTAGACCCTCCTTAAGGAGATCCTCTTCACTGGGGGATTCATTGACTGCTCCCAGCTTGCAGTTGTCTCTGCCTTTGTCATCCAGAAGATTTCCTCATTAGCCTTGACTTCAGAGAAGTATATTCTGAACAGGAGTAGTCCAAGTACTGAGCCCTGTGGCACACCACTAGTTACCGGCGTCTTTCTAGATCTGGATTCAGCTACTTTAACTACATGTGTCCTATCCATGAGCCAATTGGCTATCCATCTGTTGACATAGGGATTTATGCCCAGTTTTGTGAGCTTATTTATAATACCGGAGAGGAGAATTGTGTCAAATGCCTTGGCCAAGTCGAGGTAGGCAGTCTGTACTTTTTTACCCTCATCCATGGCCTAAGTGACTTTTTCAAAGAAATCCACCAGATTCAATAGGCATGACCTGCCCTTGACAAAACCGAATTGGGGTAAGTCCAGTGTTTGGAGGTATCCTATATCATTATTTATCAGGTTCATGAGTATTCATTCCATGGATTTACATATAAGACTAGTCAAACTTATGGGTCTCTAATTTCCTGGATCAGTAGATGGTCCCCCTTTATGCTGAGACATGACTAATGGACCTGATAAGTCCTGATTTAAACTGTTTAACAGGTAACATGGTTTATTGTTAGGCTGTGTTTTTAGCTTAAGAGAGTGCATTCGCAACCTCTTCTTTGGTGATGACTGGCGGTAGAGTGGTGGAGAGTATTTCTTGTGGAAGAGCTGGGGGGTGTTGGGAAGGTGAAATTTGAGCTGAATTTCTCGGTAAGCAGATTTACTATATCTTCTGGCTGAGTATAGGAAATGCTGTCTAAAACTAATTCTGCACATTGCTGTGTGTTCACCTTAAGAGTGTGGACATAACTGAAAAATATTTTATGGTTTCCTTAGCTTTGGAGGCTATTTTAACTCAAAATCTGCTTTCAGAGACTCGTCTAGTTTTCTGATTCACTTGTTTAGACTAATGAGGGACTTATTGCTCTGTTGTGGACATTCCCTCTTACTTCTCAACAGGATTTTCTTT
The DNA here is from genome assembly GCF_019279795.1 of Protopterus annectens. Taxonomy (NCBI): domain Eukaryota; kingdom Metazoa; phylum Chordata; order Ceratodontiformes; family Protopteridae; genus Protopterus; species Protopterus annectens. Next base: position 57,088,030 of record NC_056749.1, on the reverse strand, counting down.
CTTTTGTTGTGCAACCTGTTAATTCCGTGGTTTGTTTTTGTGGTTTGATCTGGGTTTATTTCAGTGGTACTGCTGTTTTTATGCACTTGCTTACATGGTGATACGTGGCTTTTATGTATACCTTTTCATAGGTTTCTGTGTTTTCTGGATTTGAGGAGGCTTGGAAACTAACTATGCTATTCCTTAGGTAATTTACCTTATAGAAGTTTTTAAAGATTTTGGGGTTAGATGGGGGGACTAGTATGCTTCCCAATTAATGGACTGATAGTTAAAATCACCCATGAGTATGGTATTGGGCTGGATGGTAAATGATTTTAGTAACATTAGATATGATGTATAGGTTTCCTAGTTCATACTGGGGGACCTGTAGTTATCAAGAGTATGATGATAGAATTTTTCCCATGGTTAGTTGGACATGGAGCAGCTCAAGCATGTCATATTATCTGACCAGTCTTAAGGTGTTTTTATCCCTTTCATAGATACACCTCTGCCTTTTGCTCTTTCATGCTCAGTGGGTGGTTGGCATGTATGAAAGTCATTACAGCTCTGACCCATGTTTCAGTAACTGCACAGATGTCAGCACTCTCCAGGGTGAGGAGAGCTTTTAGGGGGTGCAGTTTCTTGTTGAGGCTCTTAGCACTGAGCAGTAACACCTTACCTTTTCCTGAGCACATTTTGTTATGTTGGGAGGTTTGTCTGTTTGACAATTCCTAAAAAGGCACTATAGGGATGTATAATGTTTTCACCAATATGTAGTAGTATAAGATCCAAACAGGAGTCACCACAGGAGATGAATCAGTATACGTAAATCTTCTTTATTGAGATGAAAAAACACAAGCGCTTTCACGTAGTTAAACTACGCTTCTTCAGGTGTATTTAGACAGTGAAAACAAAGTTCTTATATATCAAACATTTTGGCGGGCAAACCAACAATTAAACAATAATGGCCTCTGCCTAATTCATTAATCATGTTGAAGTTTCATTTGTTAAAGGAACAGTATATACACAGCCGTTGAAAACGGCTACTGATATCAATAGAATTAAATACTTTAATAAATCCTGTCCGTATAACACGGATTTGACATAAAAGATTTTCTGTTATCATAAGACTGTCTTAAAGACTCTCCGTAACCACACTGACATGAAAACGTAAGATTGTATGCCGATCCATAATAAAACACATATAAAATGCTTAAAATATCAAAATCTGAAACAAAGCTCAAACCATGAAAGACAGAAAACACATGTAAGGTGCATCAAGAATATATTACAAAAACATCATACCTATTCTAATTTAAATTATTGAAGATCCTGCACACAAGGAAAACAGGCTGAAATGCTTCAATAATCATGCTGCCTAAGATCCTGTATAAAGAGTGAGGTAGTTATATATCAAAATAATATGAATCCGATCAAGAAAAAAAGGGGGAATCTCTTTATATAGATTTGGTTTTTTAGTTCCTCATCAGCCTGATGAGATGTAGTATTCAGGCTTAAACAAGTAATGATTAGTAATTTAAAAAATCTGATAACACTGGCCAGGCACGCTTACCGGAAGAACTAAGTAACACTTGTCAAAAGAATAATAATCTAATGACGTAAGTAGAAAGGTATTTGTCAATCAGGATAAACCAGTCGATGCTTCCCAGCATTTATTACAACACTTACCTAAAGATATGTTTACACAAAAAGACTACCATAGAGATCATTGTCGCAAAATTCAGTTAAAACAGAAACAAACCAAAAATTACTCCAACAATGCGCCACACAATCAATCGCGCTATAAACCGGACTTCATAAAAAAGTCCGCTATAAAAGGCAGCGGTTTTCACCAATATCTAAAAACCTAGTGGTGACAGGTGAAGACCACCCCTGTCAACCACACACACACACACACACACACACACACACACACACACACACACACATTACAGCCTTACTCATGCTCATACAGACATGCACACACCTGTATACACACACTACAGTCTCATTCATGTCCATACAGACATGCACACACACGTATACACACACTGCAGCCTCATTCATGTCCATACAGACATGCACACAAATGTATACACACACTACAGCCTCATTCATAACCATACAGACATACACACACATTACAACCTCACTCATACCCACACAGACATGCACACACATGTATAAACACACTACAGACTCATTCATGCCAATACAGACATGCACACATATGTATACAGTATCAACTAATCCATTGTCCCACCAGGGGGCTCCAATATCCTAGACCTGGTAATTACCAACATGGGAAATTGATGCTCCACAACTATGGTCACCCCTTCGTTGATCAGGTCTGACCATAAGCTAATCACCCTTGACATCCACATCCCACTCCCCCCCCCCAGTAAGGAAACCTCTGTAAAAAAACTTCTCCAAAGCCAACTTCATGCTACTCAAGTCAGAAGTGACAAACTTCATGACACCTGTGCAGATGGGAACTGAAAGTTTGACTGCTGAATCCTACACTAAGGTACTGTACAAGTATATCCACTCATGCATGAATCGTGCTATTCCCAATAGAACCAAGACGCTCTCCTCCAAAAAAAGGAAGCCAATTTGGTGGTCCCTTGTCATAAACAAACTTTACAACAAAAGGAAGAAACTGTTGCAGAAAAGAGGAAAATCTCAGGATGCAAAAAACTCCCTTAGCAGCCTCAGTAAGAAGCTGAGATCCCTCATAAAATCCTCCAAAGCTAGTTACAAAAATAAAATTGCCAAAGATTCCAAAGACAACCACAAGGCATTCTATAGATATTGTCAAAAATCTAAATGGCAATGCTCAGATCTGCTCTGAGCTACAACAGAATGGCATTAAATACACTGATCTCAAGGATATTGCCAATATCCTGGCAGATCGATTCAGTGCAAACTTCAACCTCTGTCTCACCCCCTAAAAGACCCATCTCAATACCAAAAGATTGCCAAATTCCGGTAATAACAGCCACACAGGTAAAAAAACACACTCTCAAAATCTAAGAATACAGCATCCATGGGACCAGATGACATCTCAGGCTGTGTACTGCATGAACTACAAAATGGCACCTCACCTAAGTGTCATGTTTAATCATAGCCTCACCTCGGGCTTCATGCCCACTGAGTGGCGCACAGGTACAGTTATCCCACTCCACAAAGGGTGATCCACCCGGGAACTACCAACCCATCAGTCTGCTGAGCTTGATCTGCAAGGCCATGGAATGTATTATCATGGAACCTATAAACAAAGACATTGGCAACCTTCAAACACTGGACCCCATGCAGTTTGGGTTCATGAAGGGCTAATCTTGTCTCCTGAACCTGATTGACTACTTTGAATCAGTCTCCAGAGCTGTGGACAAGGGTAAGGTGGTCCACAAAGCCTATCTGGACCTTGCCAAGGCCTTCAACACTATCCCCCACTCTGGAATCATAGATAAACTTACTAAGCTGGGCATTAATCCCTACGTCACTCGATGGGTTGCCAACAGGCTTACTGACAGAACCCACACTGTAAAAGTAGCCGACTCCAAATCCAGCTCCAGACAAGTGACAAGTGGAGTATCTCATGGTTCAATTCTGGGACTGCTCGTGTTTGGCATCTACTTCTCTGAAGTACAGGCCAACACTAAAGGACTCTGGCTAACAAAGTTCACAGATGGCTGCAAACTGGGAGCCATTATTGAATCCCCAAATGGTGTGGATATTCTACAAAAGGGCCTTACAAAAACAGATGGTTGGTGCCAAAGCCATGGGTTCCAGCTCAATGCCAAGAAATGTATAGTTATTCCCTTTGGGAAAAAACATGTACCTGTGAATTACCACATAGGTGGCAGTAGACTAAATGCCGAAAGTGTGATAAGAGACTTAGGGACACAGGTAGACAGTGGTTTCATCTTCGATAACCACATCGCCACAACAGTAAGGAAATCCTTCTATGTGGCACACCTCGTCACTAAGGGCTTTTAATCCAGAAAAAAGGAGGTCATTGTCCCACTGTACTCATCCCTCATTAGACCCATTGTATAATACAATGCCCCATTTGATATGTACCTCTCAAGACATCTGCAACAACTGAAAAGGCCACAGGAATACCTCACTAAAAGAGTCACATGCCTAAAGCAAATGCCCTATGCTGACTGTCTAAAAAATCTCCACCTATACTCTGTCACATATCATCTACTCAGAGGTGATCTCTACTTAACATACAAGGCCGTGTCAAACCCAGAGCTGTTGGACATGCTACACTTAAAGAAATCCCAATCCCTCAGAAACATATGCTCCAGGTATCTAAACCTTGTCATCACAAGAAACAAAACACGCTGGAGGGATAGGTTTCTGACCCAGAGACTCCCCAGACTCTGGAATAGACTGCCCATACATGTCAAGCAGAGCGCCTCTTTGGTCCACTTCAAAAGGAACCTTGATGACTGGATGGGAGATTGGAAATTCACCCCGGGATCACTTCACTCACCCTGCTAGACAGGGGTCCAGGTACGTCAATACTGTGGGAAGAAATAGCCAGGGAATTGTTATGGCTAGGTTTGTATAGGCCCTAGGTCTGATAGCCTAGTGCCAAACTATGAACCTATGAGTCATTCATACCCAGACAGACATGTACACACATGTATACACACTCTACAGCCACATTCATGCCCATGCAGAAATGCACACACATTTATACACACACTACAGCTCCATTCGTACTCATACATTCACACACATGTATACTCACACTACAGCCTCATTCATACCTATACAGACATGCACACACATGTATACAAACACTACAGCCTCATTCATGCCCATACAGACATACACACACACATGTATACCCGCACTACAGCCTTGTTCATGCCAATGCAGAAATGCACACACACATGTATACACTCACTACAACCTCATTCATATCCATACAGACATAGACAGACACACATATGTACACAGTACAGACTCATTCATACCCATACAGACATGTACACAGATGTATACACACTACAACCTTATTCACACCCATAGAGACAAGCACACACATGTATACACACACTACAGCCTCATTCATTCTCATACAGACATGCACACACACGTATACACCCACTATGGCCTCATTCATGCCCATACAGACATGTACACACAAGTATACACACATTACAGCCTCATTCATTTACCTACAGACATGCACACACACATTTACACACACTACAGCTTTGTTCATACCCATCCAGACATGCACACAAACACATTGACACACACTACAGCCCCATTCATGCCCATACAGACATGCATACACATGTATCCACACACTACAGCCTCATTTATACCCATATAGACATGCAAACACATGTATAAACACATTACAGCCTCATTCATGCCCATAGAGGCATGCAGATGCATGAATACAAACACTACAGCCTCATTCTTTCCCATATAGACATGCACACACACATATACATACACACTACCACCTCATTTGTGCACATACAGACATGTATACACAATTATACACACACTACAGCCTCATTCTTTCCCATACAGACATGCACACACATGTATACACACACACACACTGCTGCCTCATTCATACCCATACAGACATGCACACAGATGTATACACACACTACAGCCTCATTCCTACCCATACAGACATGCACAGACACACACACACACACACACACACACACACACACACACACACACACACACACACACTACAGCCCCATTCATGCCCATACAAACATGCACACACATGTATTCACACACTACAGCCTCATTCATGCCCATACAGACATGCACACATGTATACACACACTATAGCCTCATTCATGCCCTTACAGACACATATACACACACTACAGCCGCATTCCTACCCATACAGACATGCACACATGTATACACACACTACAGCCTTACTCATGCCCAAAGATGCATACACACCTATACAGACACTACAGCCTCATTCATGCCAATACAGACATGCATACACACATGTACACACACACTACAGCCTCATTCATGCTAATTTCCCTATTCCCTCCTCCCGTCCCTCTCTCCTCCTCCTTTATTCTTTTCTCTCCCTCACATTCCTCTCTATTACTTCCTTACCCACAATAATAATATTTATCCTTACTTCCCGTTTACCCTACTATATTCTACTACTTTTCTTTATACCCCTGTAATTTACTGTCCCCAGTAATCGGACACTAATCTCCTATTCCCTCCCCTCCCTCTCTCCTCCCACTTTATTCTTTTCCTTCCCTCACATTCCTCTCTACTACTTCCTTTCCCACAATAATATCTATCCTTACTTCCAGTTTACACTACTATATTCTACTACTGTTATTTATACACCTATAATTTACTGTCCCCAGTAATCAGACACTAATTTCCCAATTCCTTCCCCTCCCTCTCTCCTCCCCTTTATCCTTTTCCCTCCCTCACATTCCTCTCTGTTACTTCCTTTCCAGCAGTAATATCCATCCTTACTTCCCGTTTACCCTATTGTATTCTACTACTGTTATTTATACCCCTGTAATTTACTGTTACCAGTAATCGGACACTAATCTCCCTAGTCCCTCCCCTCCCTCTCTTCTCCTCCTTTATTCTCTTCTCTCCCTCACATTCCTCTCTATTACTTCCTTTCCCACAATAATAATATATGTCCTTACTTCCCATTTACCCTACTATATTCTACTACTGTTATTTATACCCCTGTAATTTACTGTCCTCAGTAATCGGACACTAATCTCCCTATTCCCTCCCCTCCCTCTCTTTTTTATTCTTTTCCCTTCACCGCATTCCTCTCTATTACTTCCTTTCCCACAATAATCATATCTATCCTTACTTCCCGTTTACACTACAATATTCTACTACTGTTCTTTATACCCCTGTAATTTACTATCCCCACTAATCAGAAAATAATCTCCCTATTCCCTCCCCTGCCTCTCTACTCCTCCTTTATTATTTTCCTTCCCTCACATTCCTTTCTATTACTTCCTTTCCCACAATAATAACACCTATCCTTACTTCTGTTTACCCTACTATATTTTACTACTGCTACTTATACCCATGTAAATTACTGTCCCCAGTAATCAGACACTAATCTGCCTATTCCCTCCCTCTCTCCTCCTCCTTTATTCTTTTCCCTCCCTAACATTCCTCTGTATTACTTCCTTTCCCACAATAATCATATCTCTCCTTACTTCCCGTTTACCCTACTACTGTTATTTATACCCCTGTAATTTACTGTCCCCAGTAATCGGACACTAATCTCCCTATTCCCTCCCCTTCCTCTCTCTTCCCCTTTTATTCTTTTCCCTCTCTCACATTCCTCTCTATTACTTCCTTTCCCCAAAATAATATCTATCCTTAGTTCCGTTTACGCTACTATATTCTACTACTATTATTTATACCCCTGTAATTTACTGTCCCCAGTAATCGGACAATAATCTCCCTATTCCTTTACCTCCCTCTCTCCTCCCCTTTTATTCTTTTCCCTCCCTCAGATTCCTCTCTATTACTTCCTTTCCCACAATAATATCTATCCTTACTTCTGGTTTACCCTACTATATTCTGCTACTGTTATTTATACCCATGTAATTTACTGTTCCCAGTAATCGGACAATAATCTCCCTATTCCCTCCCCTTCCTCTCTCCTCCCCCTTTATTCTTTTCCCTCCCTCACATTCCTCTTTTACTTCCCTTCCTACAATAATAATATCTATCCTTACTTCCTGTTTACCCTACTATATTCTGCTACTATTATTTATACCCCTGTAATTTACTGTCCCCAGTAATTTGGACAATATTCTCCGTATTCCCTCCCCTCCCTCTCTCCTCCTCCTTTCTTCTTTTCCTTCCCTCAAATTCCTCTCTATTACTTCATTTCCCACAATAAGATCTATCCTTACTTTCTGTTTACCCTACTATATTCTACTACTGTTATTTATACCCCTGTAATTTACTGTCCCCAGTAATCAGACACTAATCTCCCTATTCCCTTTCCTCTCTCTCTCTCCTCCTCCTTTATTCTTTTCCCTCCCTCACATTCCTCTCTATTACTTCCTTTCGCAAAATAATAATATCTATCCTTACTTCTTGTTTACCCTACTATATTCTACTACTGTTATTTATACCCCTGTAATTTACTGTCCCCAGTAATCGGACACTGATTTCCCTATTCCTTTCCCTCCATCTCTCCTCCCCTTTATTATTTTCCCTGCCTCACATTCCTATCTATTACTTCCTTTCCCCACAATAATATCTATCCTTACTTTCTGTTTACCCTACTATATTCTACTACTTTTATTTATACCCCTGTAATTTAGTGTTCCCAGTAATCGGACACTAATCTCCCTATTCCCTCCCCTCCCTCTCACCTCCTCCTTTATTATTTTCCCTCTCTCACATTCCTCTCTATTACTTCCATTCCCACAATAGTATCTATCCTTACTTCCAGTTTACCCTACTATATTCCCCTACTGTTATTTATACCCCTGTAATTTACTGTCCCCAGTAATCGGACACTAATCTCCCTATTCCCTCCCCTCCCTCTCACCTCCTCCTTTATTATTTTCCCTACCTCACATTCCTCTCTATTACTTCCTTTCCCACAATAATATCTATCCTTACTTCCAGTTTACCCTACTATATTCTACTAGTGTTGTTTATACCCCTGTTATTTACTATCCCCAGTAATCGGACACTAATCCCATATTCCCTCCCCCACTCTCTCCTCTTCTTTTATTCTTTTGCCTCCCTAACATTCCTCTCTATTACTTCCTTTCACACAATAATATATATCCTTACTTCCTTTTTACCCTACTATTTTCTACTACTGTTATTTATACCCCTGTCATTTACTGTCCCCAGTAACTGGACACTAATCACCCTATTCCTGCCCTCCCTTTCTCCTCCTTCTTTATTGTTTTCCCTCCCTCACATTCCTCTCTATTACTTCCTTTCCCACAATGATATCTATCCTTACTTCCTGTTTACCCTACTATATTCTACTACTGTTATTTATACCCCTGTAATTTACTGTCCCCAGTAATTGGACACTAATCTCCCTATTCCCTCCCCTCCCTCTCTCCTCCTCCTTTATTGTTTTCCCTCCCTCACATTCTTCTCTATTACTTCCTTTCCCACAATAATCATATCTATACTTACTTCCCGTTTACCCTATTACAGTTATTTATACCCCTGTAGTTTACTGTCTCCAATAATCAGACACTAATCTCCATATTCCCTCCCCTCTTTCTCTACTCCTCCTTTATTCTTTCCCTCCTTTCCGACAATGATAATATCTATCCTTACTTCCCATTTGCCCTACTATATTCTACTATTGTTATTTATACCCCTGCAATTTACTGCCCCAGTAATCGGACACTAATCTCCCTATTCCCTCCCCTCCCTCTCTCCTCCTCCTTCCCTCACATTCCTCTCTATTACTTATTTTCCCACAATAATAATATCTGTCCTTACTTCCGTTTACCCTACTATATTCTACTACTGTTATTTATACCCCTGTAATTTACTGTTCCCAGTAATCGGACACTAATCTCTATTCCCTTCCTTCTTTCTTTTCTTCTCCTCCTTTATTCTTGTACCTCCATCACACTCCTCTCTATTACTTCTTTTCCCACAATAATAATAATATCTGTCCTTACTTTCCGTTTACCCTACTATATTCTACTACTGTTATTTATGCCCCTGTAATTTAATGTTCCCAGTAATCAGACACTAATCTCCCTATTCCCTCTCCTCCCTCTTTATTATTTTCCCTGCCTCACATTCCTCTCTATTACTTCCTTTTCCCACAATAAGATCTATCCTTACTTTCTGTTTACCCTACTATATTCTACTACTTTTATTTATACCCCTGTAATTTACTGTCCCCTGTAATTGGACACTAATCTCCCTACTCCCTTCCCTCTCTCTCCTCCTCCTTTATTCTTTTCCCTCTGTCACATTCCTCTCTATTACTTCCTTTCGCACAATAATATCTGTCCTTACTTCCTGTTTACCCTACTATATTCTACTACTGTTATTTATACCCCTGTAATTTACTCTTCCCAGTAATCAGAGACTAATTTCCATATTCCCTTCCCTCCCTCTCTCTTCCACCTTTATTCTTTTCCTTCCCTCGCATTCCTCTCTATTACTTTATTTCCCACAATAATCATATCTTTCCTTACTTCCCGTTTACCCTACGGTATTCTTCTACTGTTATTTATACCCCTGTAATTTACTGTCCCCAGTAATTGGACACTGATCTCCCTATTCCTTTCCCTCTGTCTCTTCTCCCCCTTTATTCTTTTCCCTGCCTCACATTCCTATCTATTACTTCCTTTCCCCACAATAATATCTATCCTTACTTTCTGTTTACCCTACTATATTCTTCTACTTTTATTTATACCCCTGTAATTTACTGTTCCCAGTAATCGGACAATAATCTCCCTATTCCCTTCCCTCCCTCTCTCCATCTCCTTTATTCTTTTCCCTCTCACACATTCTTCTCTATTACTTCCTTTCGCACAATAATAATATCTATCCTTACTTCCCATTTATCCTAGTATATTCTACTACTGTTATTTATACCCCTGCAATTTACTGTCGCCAGTAATCAGACACTAATCTCCCTATTCCCTCCCCTCCCTTTCACCTCCTCCTTTATTCTTTTCCCTCTCTCACATTCCTCTCTATTACTTCCTTTCCCACAATAATATCTATCCTTACTTCCAGTTTACCCTACTATATTCTCCTACTGTTATTTATACCCCTGTAATTTACTGTCCCAAGTAACCAGACACTAATCACCCTATTCCCTGCCCTCCCTTTCTCTTCCTCCTTTATAGTTTTCCCTCCCTCACATTCCCTCTATATTACTTTTGTTTCCCACAATGATATCTATCCTTACTTCCTGTTTATCCTACTATATTCTGCTACTGTTATTTATACCCCTGTAATTTACTGTCCCCAGTAATTGGACACTAATCTCCCTATTCCCTGCCCTCCCTCTCTCCTCCTCTTTTATTGTTTTCCCTCCCTCACATTCCACTCTATTACTTCCTTTCCCACAATAATCATATCTATCCTTACTTCCCGTTTACCCTATTACTGTTATTTATACCCCTGTAGTTTACTGTCCCCAATAATCAGACACTAATCTCCATATTCCCTCCCCTCTTTCTCTACTCCTCCTTTATTGTTTTCCCTCCTTTCCCACAATGATAATATTGATCCTTACTTCCCATTTGCCCTACTATATTCTACTACTGTTATTTATACCCCTGCAATTTACTGTCCCCAGTAATTGGACACTAATCTCCCTATTCCCTCCCCTCCCTCTCTCCTCCTCCTTTATTCTTTTACCTCTATCACATTCCTCTCTATTACTTCTTTTCCCACAATAATAATATCTGTCCTTACTTCCGTTTACCATACTATATTCTACTACTGTTATTTATACCCCTGTAATTTAATGTTCCCAGTAATTGGACACTAATTTCCCTATTCCCTCTCCTCCCTCTCTTTTCCTGGTTTATTCTTTTCCCTCCCTCACATTCCTCTCTATTACTTCCTTTCTCACAATAATATATATCCTTACTTCCCGTTTACCCTACTATATTCTACTACTGTTGTTTATACCCCTGTTATTTACTGTTCCCAGTAATCAGACACTAATCTCCCTATTCCCTGCCCTCCCTCTTTCCTCCTCCTTTATTCTTTTATCTCCCTCACATTCTTCTCTATTACTTCCTTTCCTACAATAATAATATCTGTCCTTACTTCCCGTTTACCCTACTATATTCTACTACTGTTATTTATACCCCTGTAATTTAATGTTCCCAGTAATCAGACACTAATCTCCCTATTCCCTCTCCTCCCTCTCTCCTCCTGGTTTATTCTTTTCCCTCCCTCACATTCCTCTCTATTACTTCCTTTCTCACAATAATATATATCCTTACTTCCCGTTTACCCTACTATATTCTACTACTGTTATTTATACCCCTGTAATTTACTGCCCCCAGTAATCAGACACTAATCTCCCTATTCCCTCCCCTCCCTCTCAACTCCTCCTTTATTCTTTTCCCTCCCTCACATTCCTCTCTATTACCTCCTTTCACACAATAATATCTATCCTTACTTCCTTTTTACTCTACTATTTTCTACTACTGTTATTTATATCCCTGTCATTTACTGTCCCCAGTAACTGGACACTAATCACCCTATTCCCTGCACTCCCTTTCTCCTCCTCCTTTATTGTTTTCCCTCCCTCACATTCCTCTCTATTACTTCCTTTCTCACAATAATATATATCCTTACTTCCCGTTTACCCTACTATATTCTACTACTGTTATTTATACCCCTGTAATTTACTGCCCCCAGTAATCGGACACTAATCTCCCTATTCCCTCCCCTCCCTCTGTCCTCCTCCTTTATTGTTTTCCCTCCCTCACATTCCTCTCTATTACTTCCTTTCCCACAATAATCATATCTATCCTTACTTCCCATTTACCCTATTACTGTTATTTATACCCCTGTAGTTTACTGTCCCCAATAATCAGACACTAATCTCCATATTCCCTCCCCTCTTTCTCTCCTCCTCCTTTATTCTTTTCCCTCCCTCACATTCCTCTCTATTACTTCCTTTCGCACAATAATATCTATCCTTACTTCCTTTTTACTCTACTATTTTCTACTACTGTTATTTATATCCCTGTCATTTACTGTCCCCAGTAACTGGACACTAATCACCCTATTCCCTCCCCTCCCTCTCTCCTCCTGGTTTATTCTTTTCCCTCCCTCACATTCCTCTCTATTACTTCCTTTCGCACAATAATATCTATCCTTACTTCCTTTTTACTCTACTATTTTCTACTACTGTTATTTATATCCCTGTCATTTACTGTCCCCAGTAACTGGACACTAATCACCCTATTCCCTGCACTCCCTTTCTCCTCCTCCTTTATTGTTTTCCCTCCCTCACATTCCTCTCTATTACTTCCTTTCCCACAATAATCATATCTATCCTTACTTCCCGTTTACCCTATTACTGTTATTTATACCCCTGTAGTTTACTGTCCCGAATAATCAGACACTAATCTCCATATTCCCTCCCCTCTTTCTCTACTCCTCCTTTATTCTTTTCCCTCCTTTCCCACAATGATAATATCTATCCTTACTTCCCATTTGCCCTACTATATTCTACTACTCTTATTTATACCCCTGCAATTTACTGTCCCCAGTAATCGGACACTAATCTCCCTATTCCCTCCCCTCCCTCTCTCCTCCTCCTTTATTCTTTTACCTCCATCACATTCCTCTCTATTACTTCTTTTCCCACAATAATATATATCCTTACTTCCAGTTTACCCTACTATATTCTACTACTGTTATTTATACCCCTGTAATTTACTGCCCCCAGTAATCAGACACTAATCTCCCTATTCCCTCCCCTCCCTCTCTCCTCCTGGTTTATTCTTTTCCCTCCCTCACATTCCTCTCTATTACTTCCTTTCGCACAATAATATCTATCCTTACTTCCTTTTTACTCTACTATTTTCTACTACTGTTATTTATATCCCTGTCATTTACTGTCCCCAGTAACTGGACACTAATCACCCTATTCCCTGCACTCCCTTTCTCCTCCTCCTTTATTGTTTTCCCTCCCTCACATTCCTCTCTATTACTTCCTTTCTCACAATAATATATATCCTTACTTCCAGTTTACCCTACTATATTCTACTACTGTTATTTATACTCCTGTAATTTAATGTTCCCAGTAATCGGACACTAATCTCCCTATTCCCTCCCCTCCCTCTCTCCTCCTCCTTTATTCTTTTCTCTCCCTCACATTCTTCTCTATTACTTCCTTTCCTACAATAATAATATCTATCCTTACTTCCTGTTTGCCCTACTATATTCTACTTCTGTTATTTATACCCCTGTAATTTACTCTTCCCAGTAATCGGGCACTAATCTCCGTATTCCTCAAAATAAAGGGGAAAGGATCCTGCAGTCCTTGGATGTGCACAGACAGCTCGGATTCTACCTTGATAGGACTAAGCCTTTCAGAAAATCTGACCAGTTGCTAGTCAGCTTTGCAACAGGGGCAGAGGGTAAGGCCATTTCAAAACAAACCATTTCCAAATGGATAGCACACTGCATCCATTTCTGCTACAAGCACTATGGAAAACTAACCCCTCAGGGGGTCAGAACACATTCCACTAGGGCTACATCTATCTCTACAGTATTTCTCAGTGGAGTTCCTACCAGGGATATCCTGAAAGCTGCTACCTGGAGTTCTGTACACACCTTCACCAAGCATTACCACCTGCCTATCTTTTCCAAATCCAGGGCAGGTTTTGCTACAGCAGTCCTGCAGGGCATTCTAGCCAGCCCTAACTCTTCTTGACGGCCTCCACCCTTCCTCAGCTCTGGGAATCCACCCAAGTGTGATGACTGCAACAGTGAAACACGAAGAACATAGTACAGTTGTGTACACTTACCATAAATGTAGATGTCCGAGTGTATTCACTGTTGCAGTCCTGGTTTCCCTCCCTCAGCCCCCTGGTTTTCTCTATCTCTCCTCTCTATGGCAATTCCTACTGGTATTGGTATTTACTTTTTACTGGTGGTGTTTTCCCCACCATATCCTTGTTCCCTATTTGGGGACTCCTGACATTTGGAGCAAAAAAAAACAATGTAATGCCGTCGACTGCCTGTTTTTATACCCCTGACGACCTGACGTCAGGGAAGAAGTGACAGCATCAGATGCAGAAATACTAAGTCTCTGGTATTTGGGCCGACTGAGGGCTACCTGCAGGCAGATAACCCAAATGTGATGACTGTAACAGTGAATACACTCGAACATCTACATTTATGGTAAGTGTACACAACTGTATTTTACTTACAGCATATACATATCCATTTGCACATACACCTACATATGTGATTGAGTTACTTAGCAGAATTTGCTATCATATCTGCTGTCCAAGTACAATGTGTAACCCTGTAACCCATATGATATGCCTGTAAGTGGTCTGTACTTGTCTATGTGCTATAGTTTGGGGGAGTGATACATATGTTACAGCTTTGCAACAGGTATGTTAGTATTATGCCTTCACAGGTTGGCCTGGTAGAGGGACCAGTACAAGTCAGCACATGCCTGAGGTCAGCAGGTCATCTATCTATCTCTGATGATTATGGCAGTGTGCCTGTCACAAAACATCATTATTCTTTTGGGACTTGGGAACTTGGGTAAGCTTAGAAATGCCCCCAGGTCATTAGCCAAGTAACAATCTATGAACCTATCATGTAGTGTCATTGTAATAGGCAATGCTAACACTGAAGGATGTGCACACATCCCCCTCACATTAGCTAGCAGTGCAGGGGTAGGTCAAATCTTCATCATCACCTGGGTTTAGTGCTGGACAGTCTGTCCTTATAAACCCACCCACCCACGCAGTATACACAAGAGTCACCACCATGGATGGCATCCATCAACTTTACTGCCTTCCATGTGTATGCAACCACCATGGGAAGAGGCATGTAACTGGCCATTCCCATTATAACTTCAGATCATTCCATCACCTAAGTACCATACATGACACCAGCGAGCAGATATGCAGGTCAATAATTCAAACACAGACAGTTGTTATGCACACTGTGGTGGGGTGTGAATATGTTGCATGGCCTGAGTGAGGACATGCACCCACTGCAGGGACTGCAGAATCACCTTCATTAGATGCAGAGTGACATGCAATGTGGAGATTGGCCTGAGTGAGGACATGCAACCACTGCAGGGACTGCAGGATCACCTTCATTACATCCAGAGTGACATGCCACGTGGAGCATGGCCTGAGTGAGGACATGCAATCACTACAGGGACTGCAGGATCACCTTCATTACATGCAGAGTTACATTCCATATGGAGCATGGCCTGAGTGAGAAATTGCAACCACTGCAGGGACTGCAGGATCACCTTCATTACATGCAGAGTCACATGCCATGTGGAACATGGCCTGAGTGAGGACATGCAACCACTGCAGGGACTGCAGGATCACCTTCATTGCATGCAGAGTGGCATGCCATGTGGAGTATGGCCTGAGTGAGGACATGTAGCCACTGCATGGTCTGCAGGATCACCTTCATTACATACAGAGTGACATGCCATATGGAGCACGGCCTGAGTGAGGATATGCAACCACTGCAGGGACTGCAGGATCACCTTCATTACATGCATATTGACATGCCATATGGAGTATGGCCTGAGTGAGGACATGCAACCACTGCAGGGACTGCAGGATCACTTTCATTACATGCAGAGTGACATGCCATGTGGAGCACGGCCTGAGTGAGGACATGCAACCACTGCAGGGACTGCAGGATCACCTTCATTACATGCAGATTGACATGCCATATGGAGTATGGCCTGAGTGAGGACATGCAACCACTGCAGGGACTGTAGGATTACCTTCATTGCATGCAGATTGACATGCCATGTGGAGATTGGCCTGAGTGAGGACATGCAATCACTGCAGGGACTGCAGGATTGCCTTCATTACATGCAGAGTGACATGCCATATGGAACATGGCCTGAGTGAGGACATGCAACCACTGCAGGGACTGCAGGATCATCTTCATTACGTGCAGAGTGACATGCCATGTGGAGATCTGAAGCAAACATCCTTGCTGGAAGCAATGGTGGCCCAAATAGCATCCATTGGTGCATCTGTGAGGATGCTGACAAGTACCTACTTGGTCATACAAGTGTGGATGAATGGTGGACAGTCACAGGCCAGGCTTACATAGATGGTATACATTGCTGTAGTGAGTGCATCACTCTCACCCCTGACCATGGCAGCTATCAAACCTGGGCATGGCCAGTCTCAAGGACATGGCTGATATTTATCTGGCTGCAGTGCAGGGATGCTTCACCAGGATATCTGTTCTAACCAATAAACAGCAAATAGTAAACCACAAAGAAAAAATGCGGATGGCCACAGTTCCTCACTCTGCTTTTAGAAAAGTTTTGAACCAATGCAGACAATAAATGCAAATTGCTCTTCAAACTAAATCAAAATTCAATTGGAAGTCCACACCAAATAACAGATGATGTTTGCAAAAAACGTATTTTAATCCACACAACGAAAAGACAAATCCAACCACAAGTGCTTTCGCCCGTTTGTAACGGGCTTTTTCAAGTGTAATCATTTGCACACAACCCAATGCTTATATATCTTTTAGATAAACTCTTAATTGAATTATTACATTGGATTGTTAAAACAATTAAGCGATTGCAAAATTAAATGGAGTAAATTTACATAGTAGCTTTGTCAAATGTATTGCTTAAATCAATGAAAACCAACTGTAACGCCAATACATTGCGCGTTGATTTAAAAATATATTGCATTCTTTTTAATAACTAATACCATGGTGCTACTCCACCACATAAAATTTAAAATACAAATGCTTCAAAAAACTTTAACCTGAATAAAAACCACAATGTAAATGGATATGAAACAGCAGTCAATAAAACTCAAATATGCATTTCAGGATATCTGTTCTGGTTCCTGGATATCTACACCATCCCTTTATCTTGCCAGCCTACTGAGTGTAGTGCCTAGCTGTTGGCATTTGTGAGATCATGGAGGTCAAACATCTGTTAATAACAGATTACTGTTTGGAAGTGTCTTCATATTCCAAGCCTGTTGCAATATGGGTGTGCCCTTTGTCCTGAGGTGCAGTAACCCCTGAGTTTATTGTCACCTCACAGTAAGACGCTGTCCGGTTCGATTCGCAGCTAGAGTGTCTTCTGTGTGGAGACATGCGTGAATGGGAGTACCTTCATTGAAGGTTGTGCTTCAGGGCTGGTAACTCGGCACGTAAAAATCAACTACCAATCATTAGCGGACCGGAGTTCCGCTGTGGTGACCCCTAACCGGAAAAAGCCGAAAGACACAACAACTAAGGATAACAAGAGATTCAACTTCCTGCACTGGATTGTAGAGGATTTTCACCATCTTCTGAGAAAACTTTGTTCTTTTTCTTTCTTTCTTTATTAACTTGTTTTGACATCCGAACTTTAAAGATATTTATTTGTTTCAGTTATGCTACTTCCATGAATTGCTGTTTGGTATAATTATTTCTGGCCTGCCAGTATAGTGTAACTGTTGCCCAATGAGCCAGTTCAAGAGTGTCATGAACTTCTCCTGCTGCTGAAATACCCTGCAAACTATGCCTGCAGGAGATATGATGAGACATCAGTGTACTAGTCTGTTTATCCCTCCATGTGATAATGAAGTCTGCCAGCCACTTCACTGCACTACAGTAATTATGTGGGACACAAAAGGCATGCCAGTGTGCAACTTAAGAATCTGTACACTTTTGTTTTGTAACAAATCCTTCTCAGCTATGCTTTTAAAGGTCCAAGAGACATTTCACAGTATCACTAGCTGGACATGGCCATAAAGACCCCACTCAACTATACCTGTGGCAAATGTTAACAGAAATACACATTTGGAAGGCTGTTTTACTTTTACAATAATGTATACTTAAAAACTCCACAACAATTCACTTGTTAAAATACATTTTATTACTCTGTTTTTGAAAAGGTCTAGCTTTAATACAAACACTAAATCAAGTAATTGAAAATGATTTACCCATGGAGAGCTCATAAACTAGATGGGCCCTACAGACACATGATGTTCAGATACCTGTTACTACACTATTTATAGCATCAATTACACTCTGGAGAGCTCATAAACTAGATGGGCCCTATAGACACATGATGTTCAGATACCTGTTACTACACTATTTATAACATCAATTACACTCTGGAGAGCTCATAAACTAGATGGGCCCTACAGACACATGATGTTCAGATACCTGTTACTACACTATTTATAGCATCAATTACACTCTGGAGAGCTCATAAACTAGATGGGCCCTATAGACACATGATGTTCAGATACCTGTTACTACACTATTTATAGCATCAATTACACTCTGCAGAGCTCATAAACTAGATGGGCCCTACAGACACATGATGTTCAGATACCTGTTACTACACTATTTATAGCATCAATTACACTCTGGAGAGCTCATAAACTAGATGGGCCCTACAGACACATGATGTTCAGATACCTGTTACTACACTATTTATAGCATCAATTACACTCTGGAGAGCTCATAAACTAGATGGGCCCTATAGACACATGATGTTCAGATACCTGTTACTACACTATTTATAGCATCAATTACACTCTGGAGAGCTCATAAACTAGATGGGCCCTATAGACACATGATGTTCAGATACCTGTTACTACACTATTTATAGCATCAGTTACACTCTGCAGAGCTCATAAACTAGATGGGCCCTATAGACACATGATGTTCAGATACCTGTTACTACACTATTTATAGCATCAATTACCCTGTTACTACACTATTTATAGCATCAATCACACTCACAAGGCTTTTGCTTTCCTAACACTGTTAAAAGGGCCTGCTGCCTTCCTTGCATTTGGATGTGCTTTCCACACAGTAATGATTGCCTTCCATATCAAGGATTGGTATCAGAGTATAAGCAATGAGAAAGAATAGGAATACGACCAGCTCTGGTATAGCATTTATAGTAGAATCTAGAATATAAACTGGTGTTAAAAAGGGATAGTTGGTGGGGCATTTAAATATTGAATGATAACTATAGGAATCAATCAAAGTTGGTTAAAAAGGATTTCAAAGCGATACTGGATATCTAATTCACAAAGAAACAATGGGATACACATAGGACTCCCAAGTATGCAATAATGTCGAGAAGATTTAGGACTCCCAAGTATGCAATAATGTCGAGAAGATTTAGGGCTCCCGAGTATGCAATAATGTCTAGAAGATTTAGGGCTCCCAAGCATGCAATAATGTCGAGAAGATTTAGGGCTCCCAAGTATGCAATAATATTATGAAGATTTAGGGCTCCCAAGTATGCAATAATGTCGAGAAGATTTAGGGCTCCCAAGTATGCAATAATGTCTAGAAGATTTAGGGCTCCCAAGTATGCAATAATGTCGAGAAGATTTAGGGCTCCCAAGTATGCAATAATGTCGAGAAGATTTAGGGCTCCCAAATATGCAATAATGTCTAGAAGATTTAGGGCTCCCAAGTATGCAATAATGTCGAGAAGATTTAGGGCTCTCAAGTATGCAATAATGTCGAGAAGATTTAGGGCTCCCAAGTATGCAATAATGTCGAGAAGATTTAGGGCTCCCAAGTATGCAATAATGTCGAGAAGATTTAAGGCTCCCAAATATGCAATAATGTCTAGAAGATTTAGGGCTCCCAAGTATGCAATAATGTCGAGAAGATTTAGGGCTCCCAAGTATGCAATAATGTCGAGAAGATTTAGGGCTCCCAAGTATGCAATAATGTCGAGAAGATTTAGAGCTCCCAAATATGCAATAATGTCGAGAAGATTTAGGGCTCCCAAATATGCAGTAATGTCGAGAAGATTTAGGGCTAGCAAGTATGCAATAATGTCGAGAAGATTTAGGGCTCCCAAGTATGCAATAATGTCTAGAAGATTTAGGGCTCCCAAGTATGCAATAATGTTGAGAAGATTTAGGGCTCCCAAATATGTAATAATGTCTAGAAGATTTAGGGCTCCCAAGTATGCAATAATGTCGAGAAGATTTAGGGCTCCCAAATATGCAATAATGTCTAGAAGATTTAGGGCTCCCAAGTATGCAATAATGTCGAGAAGATTTAGGGCTCCCAAGTATGCAATAATGTCGAGAAGATTTAGGGCTCCCAAGTATGCAATAATGTCGAGAAGATTTAAGGCTCCCAAATATGCAATAATGTCTAGAAGATTTAGGGCTCCCAAGTATGCAATAATGTCGAGAAGATTTAGGGCTCCCAAGTATGCAATAATGTCGAGAAGATTTAGGGCTCCCAAGTATGCAATAATGTCGAGAAGATTTAGAGCTCCCAAATATGCAATAATGTCGAGAAGATTTAGGGCTCCCAAATATGCAGTAATGTCGAGAAGATTTAGGGCCCAAGTATGCAATAATGTCGAGAAGATTTAGGGCTCCCAAGTATGCAATAATGTCTAGAAGATTTAGGGCTCCCAAGTATGCAATAATGTTGAGAAGATTTAGGGCTCCCAAATATGTAATAATGTCTAGAAGATTTAGGGCTCCCAAGTATGCAATAATGTCGAGAAGATTTAGGGCTCCCAAATATGCAATAATGTCTAGAAGATTTAGGGCTCCCAAGTATGCAATAATATTATGAAGATTTAGGGCTCCCAAGTATGCAATAATGTCGAGAAGATTTAGGGCTCCCAAGTATGCAATAATGTCTAGAAGATTTAGGGCTCCCAAGTATGCAATAATGTCGAGAAGATTTAGGGCTCCCAAGTATGCAATAATGTCGAGAAGATTTAGGGCTCCCAAATATGCAATAATGTCTAGAAGATTTAGGGCTCCCAAGTATGCAATAATGTCGAGAAGATTTAGGGCTCTCAAGTATGCAATAATGTCGAGAAGATTTAGGGCTCCCAAGTATGCAATAATGTCGAGAAGATTTAGGGCTCCCAAGTATGCAATAATGTCGAGAAGATTTAAGGCTCCCAAATATGCAATAATGTCTAGAAGATTTAGGGCTCCCAAGTATGCAATAATGTCGAGAAGATTTAGGGCTCCCAAGTATGCAATAATGTCGAGAAGATTTAGGGCTCCCAAGTATGCAATAATGTCGAGAAGATTTAGAGCTCCCAAATATGCAATAATGTCGAGAAGATTTAGGGCTCCCAAATATGCAGTAATGTCGAGAAGATTTAGGGCTAGCAAGTATGCAATAATGTCGAGAAGATTTAGGGCTCCCAAGTATGCAATAATGTCTAGAAGATTTAGGGCTCCCAAGTATGCAATAATGTTGAGAAGATTTAGGGCTCCCAAATATGTAATAATGTCTAGAAGATTTAGGGCTCCCAAGTATGCAATAATGTCGAGAAGATTTAGGGCTCCCAAATATGCAATAATGTCTAGAAGATTTAGGGCTCCCAAGTATGCAATAATGTCGAGAAGATTTAGGGCTCCCAAGTATGCAATAATGTCGAGAAGATTTAGGGCTCCCAAGTATGCAATAATGTCGAGAAGATTTAGGGCTCCCAAGTATGCAATAATGTCGAGAAGATTTAAGGCTCCCAAATATGCAATAATGTCGAGAAGATTTAGTGCTCCCAAGTATGCAATAATGTCGAGAAGATTTAGGGCTCCCAAGTATGCAATAATGTCGAGAAGATTTAGGGCTCCCAAGTATGCAATAATGTCGAGAAGATTTAGGGCTCCCAAGTATGCAATAATGTCGAGAAGATTTAGGGCTCCCAAGTATGCAATAATGTCGAGAAGATTTAGGGCTCCCAAGAATGCAGTAATGTCGAGAAGATTTAGGGCTCCCAAGTATGCAATAATGTCGAGAAGATTTAGGGCTCCCAAGTATGCAATAATGTCGACAAGATTTAGGGCTCCCAAGTATGCAATAATGTCGAGAAGATTTAGGGCTCCCAAGTATGCAGTAATGTCTAGAAGATTTAGGGCTCCCAAGTATGCAATAATGTCGAGAAGATTTAGGGCTCCCAAGTATGCAATAATGTTGAGAAGATTTAGGGCTCCCAAGTATGCAATAATGTCGAGAAGATTTAAGGCTCCCAAGTATGCAATAATGTAAAGAAAATTTAGTGCTCCCAAATATGCAATAATGCCGAGAAGATTTAGGGTTCCCAAGTATGCAATAATGTCGAGAAGATTTAGGGCTCCCAAGTATGCAATAATGTCTAGAAGATTTAGGACTCCCAAGTATGCAATAATGTCGAGAAGATTTAGGGCTCCCAAATATGCAATAATGTCTAAAAGATTTAGGGCTCCCAAGTATGCAATAATGTCGAGAAGATTTAGGGCTCCCAAGTATGCAATAATGTCGAGAAGATTTAGGGCTCCCAAGTATGCAATAATGTCGAGAAGATTTAGGGCTCCCACGTATGCAATAATGTCGAGAAGATTTAGGGCTCCCAAGTATGCAATAATGTCGAGAAGATTTAGGGCTCCCAAGTATGCAATAATGTCGAGAAGATTTAGGGCTCCCAAGTATGCAATAATGTCGAGAAGATTTAGGGCTCCCAAGTATGCAATAATGTAAAGAAGATTTAGGGCTCCCAAATATGCAATAATGTCGAGAAGATTTAGGGCTCCCAAGTATGCAATAATGTCGAGAAGATTTAGGGCTCCCAAGTATGCAATAATGTCTAGAAGATTTAGGGCTCCCAAGTATGCAATAATGTCGAGAAGATTTAGAGCTCCCAAATATGCAATAATGTCGAGAAGATTTAGGGCTCCCAAGTATGCAATAATGTCGAGAAGATTTAGGGCTCCCAAGTATGCAATAATGTCGAGAAGATTTAGGGCTCCCAAGTATGCAATAATGTCGAGAAGATTTAGGGATCCCAAGTATGCAATAATGTCGAGAAGATTTAGGGCTCCCAAGTATGCAATAATGTCGAGAAGATTTAGGGCTCCCAAGTATGCAATAATGTCGAGAAGATTTAGGGCTCCCAAGTATGCAATAATGTCGAGAAGATTTAGGGCTCCCAAGTATGCAATAATGTCGAGAAGATTTAGGGCTCCGAAGTATGCAATAATGTCGAGAAGATTTAGGGCTCCCAAGTATGCAATAATGTGTAGAAGATTTAGGGCTCCCAAGTATGCAATAATGTCGAGAAGATTTAGGGCTCCCAAGTATGCAATAATGTCTAGAAGATTTAGGGCTCCCAAGTATGCAATAATGTCAAGAAGATTTAGGGCTCCCAAATATGCAATAATTTCGAGAAGATTTAGGGCTTCCAAGTATGCAATAATGTCTAGAAGATTTAGGGGAGAAAAGCTCCACAGAAATACAGACACTTTTACAATAGTTATAAAAGTAAATAAAGTAGTAGAACAGGGAAAAATACAGAGATAATATACAATTTGTTAAAAAAAATCATAACATTTCTAATCTTAGGTAATGATTTACAAAAATGAGATTCATGTAGTCTAAACATATTAAAAGTACAGGCATTTCAAATGAAAAAAACATGTAAGTAAAACATTTATGTACAGATAAAATAAGTTTTTTTTTGGAAGTTAGTAATACGAGGAGAGGACACAGATAAGGTAAGGTGGGAGGGGTAAAAGGTGGTATATAGTGCAGATATAGGGTAGGAGGAGATCAAAAGAAAGGCCTTAACTATTCCCATAAACATTCTCTCAGTTCAAATGAATAAACAGGGAGTCTTGGCACCTTGTTTCAACAAAATAGCAAAATGAAAAATAACATGCCCCATTGCTCAGCCTTAAAGAAGTTAGACTAGATGGAACTCTCAAATGCGTAGCTGTTAAATCCCTAACTCTTCATCTATATTTCTCTACTCCAAAGATGGCTTCCTTGCTAAAAGCATTATATCACACAATACTTTTAGTGATGGCATATATTCTACCTCCCTACTTTAACTGGATGGAATTCCCAAATGCCCAGCTATTAAATCTCTTACTCAATGTTGCATTCCATGTAGACCTCTTCTCCAAATTTGCTCTCCTTGCCGTAATGATAATATCACACAGTCTTTTTGGTGATGCCTTAACTTCCACCTACCTACCTAAGACCTGGAATAATCTCCCTGTATCTCTTCAACAGATATCTGCCACATAATGCTTTAAAGATAACCTCAAATCCCAACTTCTGTATTCCTGGCTTTGCATCTGTAGATGTTCTCCTGGTTGATACACAACATCTGGAACCCTTTGTCCCTCCACCATCTCAATGTACCTTAGCAGGTTTCCTTTCCTCTATAGTCTCTCCCTCTAACTTAGCTACACATTCATGTATACATCTCTTCCTCATCCCTTATGTCAATAGTTCACCCTCCTCTGTTCATTAGTAAAATTAACTGATATAATATTGTCAGATATGTTATAAATGCATAGTTTTATACTATTTCTGTTTAGAACTTTTATTTATTCTCTACTTAATGTAATGTTTAATGCTATTTTTTCCTTCTCTGTGGAGCCTTTATGGCCCATTCAGACTTTTGTCATAAACAAAACCAAATAAATAAAATAAATAAATGTATGGAGAGTGTCTGTGTGTGTGATGATGTCTTTTAGAGTGTGTAAGTTTGAAGGTGGGGAGGCTTCACCTAGACTAACAAACGCTGGCTGTTATATGGGGAGGGGGGCTACTAGACATCACAGACACTTTGGAAATATTGCTGAAATTACTTATAAAGTTAGTAGAACAACAAGATGTGCAGCAAGAAAGATGGCTAGGGGACACTAGACACCAGAGGCACCCTTGAATAATGCCTTAATCCAGTTATTAAGTATGAGGCTCTAATGTCTGGCTTTATTGACTAACTGTAATGGATTGTGACATATAAGGGCTGTGCTCAAGACTTAACTGCTTGTTAACACTTGTGGTAATCATGGAGTGATTCAGAGACATGTAAATTAGATGATAATGAGTCTCTTACATCATTGTGGCTAATGTGTCTCAGAACTACTGATTTCTGAGATTGTGGTAAAAGCCCCTTATTGCCACTGCTAGACTTAATGCTCACGGACAAATTTGTTTGTGAATACTGGCCATAATTTTCTGCATGGCTACATATATTTATTGCAATATGGTTTTGAGAGAAATGGGTTTCATCAGAAATATGTGTTTAGTGCTTGTACACTTTGAAATAACACAACATACTCATTGAGAGTGCCCTATCTCGTGTACCTAGTCAGCAAACAACATAAGTAAGCATACAGTTGTCATTAGGGCTTTATACTGTGATACACTGTATCCTTCTCATGATGCAGTCCATAACCAAGCAAATATGATACACTGTATCCTTCTCATGATGCAGTCCATAACCAAGCAAAGATGATACACTGTATCCTTCTCATGATGCAGTCCATAACCAAGCAAATATGATACACTGTATCCTTCTCATGATGCAGTCCATAACCAAGCAAAGATGATACACTGTATCCTTCTCATGATGCAGTCCATAACCAAGCAAAGATGATACACTGTATCCTTCTCATGATGCAGTCCATAACCAAGCAAAGATGATCCACTGTATCCTTCTCATGATGCAGTCCATAACCAAGCAAAGATGATACACTGTATCCTTCTCATGATGCAGTCCATAACCAAGCAAAGATGATACACTGTATCCTTCTCATGATGCAGTCCATAACCAAGCAAAGATGATACACTGTATCCTTCTCATGATGCAGTCCATAACCAAGCAAAGATGATCCACTGTATCCTTCTCATGATGCAGTCCATAACCAAGCAAAGATGATACACTGTATCCTTCTCATGATGCAGTCCATAACCAAGCAAATATGATACACTGTATCCTTCTCATGACGCAGTCCATAACCAAGCAAAGATGATACACTGTATCCTTCTCATGATGCAGTCCATAACCAAGCAGAGGTGTTAGAGAGACTGCAGCCGCCTGGCACAGTATATCTTTCCTGTAATGCAGTACTTAACCACTTTACACTTTAGTAAATTCTATCCCTCACATAACATATTACTTAAACAAACAGCTGTCATTAGAAATTTACACACTGGTACATTGTAGCTTTGCCCTAGTGTAGTGCTTAACAAAGTAAACAGCAGCAATTGGTAATTTATACCCTGTATACTGCATCCTTCCCATAATATTGCAATTGAGTAAATAGCTTTAAGTAACAATTTACACCTTAGAAAACTGTATCCTTCCTCTAATCTAATAATTAACCAAGCAACTGCTATCAGTGGAAAGTTACACCATGATAAACTCTATCTTTCCTCTACTATAATACTAAGCAAACAACTGTCAGGAAGATATATTCCCTGGTAGACTGTATCCTTCCCTAAGGCAGTATATAGCCAAGTGAAGAGCTTTCAGTGGTATTTACATCTCAGTAATGTATATCCTTCTCATAGTGTGCTACTTAACCAAATAAACAGCTGTGTGCCTTGATAAACTCTATATCACAGATACATTAGTACTTAACCGAACAGACAGCTGTCAGTGAAAATGTATAGTCTGGTATACTGTGTCATTCCCCTAGTGTGGTAATAAACCAAAGAAGCAATGGGAATTTACACTCTGAAAGCCCTTTCCTTTCCATAATATATTACTTAAATAAAGTAAACAGCTGTCAATAAGAATTTGCATCCTGGTGCATTATATTCTTCCCTAATGCAGTACTTAACAAAGCAAACAGTGCCTAGTGGGACTGTACACCCTGGGGCACTGCATAAGTCCCAGTGCAGTCCTTAACGAAGCTGGCAGCTCTCAGTGGGAATTTACACTTCATTTACTTGATAACATACTGTGTTGTCCTTCCTTTTGATACCATAATGCTCTTTATTTAACATTATCTTCACAGTCTTTTAACTTTGAACCCTGAGCCCTATGTAGTTGTTTGCTTGTTGTCTCACAGCTTGCCAAGCTCAGGACAGTCTTGCTGAATTGCTTAAAATCAACACATAGCTACTACTAGCATCCATTGTTTGAAACTGATTTACTTTTGATTTCCTAAGAAATTTCCTGAGATGCATTGTAAGCCAGGTATAGAGCACCCCTCAGCAATCTATAAGAGACTGAGTAGTGGGAAAGGTTAATTTCAGTTAGGGGGAGGTATGACTGCAGAACAAAAAGGGTTATGTAGATATTGTAGCCTTATGTGTCCCCTGCATGGCATTCTATGTCTGGAAAATGATTGGCCATTTAAAAACTAGAATATACCAGCATGTTTATGCTATTAATAAGGCCAACTCAACTAATGCATTGTACAAGCACTCTACTAGTAATGAGTTTAGGAAATTTTGCTTTCACTGTTGTAGAAAAGGTCGCCATTCCAAGTTGGGGGAGGGGACTGGGAACTTTTGGTTGAGTCAACAGAGTGTTATTGGCAGGTTTTGCTCAATGCAAGTGTTCTACCTAGTTTGAATGTCATGATTTTGATCAAACCTATTTTAAGAAGCAAAGAAGCATGTCTATATTTTTTGTGTTTATTGTGTTTTTATACATATACTTTTTAGCACAAAGTATTTCTTATGTTTATCTGTTAGTTGTTCTTTTGTATGTTTTTTCAACCTGTATATGTGCATTTTCTACCATGTTCTTTTTTTTGGCAGTCATGATGATTTTTAGCTTTTTATTCTGCATGCATACTGTTGTTATAAATAGGTGCTTTTATGTGTGTATCTATTTAAGATCATTCACTGTTTTTGGTGCCTTTTCCTGTTTAAAAAGGAAGTGAAGTGGGTGTGTGATTAGTTTCTGATGAAGTTCATCCATTATTGAATGAAAGCATTTAAAGTTTTAATAAACTTGAGGTTTGTGACTACTGGAGCAGTGTTTTGATCTTGGAGTTTTGGTGGAGTACACTGTTATTCCTGTTGGTTACCTGGTTGCTATAAGCTGCACAACACAAAAAGATTTCCTCACCACTGTGGCCACATGGTGGTTGAAGGTCAGGTTGCTGTCTACATGCATACCCAGATCTCTGACCATTAGGCCAACTCTTAGGGGTGTATTATTAACATGGTAATTAGTCGGGATGGTTGATTTCCCAAACAGTACAATTATGCATTTCTTATTACTGCGTTTAAGACTATGGCTTTGGTATCATTTGTTAGTCCAAGATAAGCCTTTTTGAAGTTTGCTAGTGTCTGCAGGAGTCTTGATGATAACCTCCAGCATGCAATCACCTGCAAACTTAGTCAGCCATAAACCTTCAGCATTTGCTTCCATTTCAGAGAAATAGATGCCAAAAAGGAGCTGGCTCAGTACTGAGCCTTGGGGGACTCCAGTAGTGTTGGCATCTTGATGGAGGTGGCCTCACCTACTTTGACCTCCTGTTTTCTATCAGTGAGTCAGTTGGTTATCCACTTGGTATTAAAATTGTTTATACCTAAATTAGTGAGCATGTTTATAATGCCTGAGTGGGGTATTGTACGTATTAAAAGCCTTGGCCAGGTCAAGATAAGGTGTTTGCAGTCATACCTTCATCCAATACTGAAACTCCAACTTCCCATATTAACCTTCATGGCTTCTCTCAAACCATCAACTCCACAACCAGAATTAACAAACCAAACAAAAAAGAAAGCACCTTAGATTGGATTCTTATTAATAAACATCACCAAACTTATAAGGTAGGAACCTTACCTGATGATGTTAGTGACCACTCATTGACCTACATTATCAGGCAAAAGAATGATACTTCCATACCCCCCACATATAGAATTTCATGGTCCAACAAACACTTTAACCCACGTCTATTCTAAAGTGAGCTCAGTGCTTGTGACTGGAACCCTCTAAAAATGCTCCCACTTGAAGAAGCTGTTAAATATTTTAACTCTAAATTCTTAACTATCCTAGTCCACCACGCTCCTAAATGTTCTACTAGAATCAAGTCCAAACCAGCCCCATGGCTCTCAAAAGAAACAAGACAAAAAATCCTGCTCAGAAACAAAACTTGGTCTAGGTGGCTTGCTACCAAAAATATCTCAGATCAGCAAACATTCAGAATGATGAGAAATACTACAAAAAAATCCATAATCACAGACAAAAATAACTTCTATTGTAAACTACAGCAAACCCACCAAAATAATCCACAAAGATTCTGGACTAGTATCAATAGACTCCTTCACCCAGGGCACTCTAGTACACCAACCCCTCTAGGGGTCAATCATAATACTCCCCAACAAACTGCCAATGTCTTCAATACCTTCTTCACAGAGGCCATACAATCTCTAGCAAGTCAGCTTTCCCCAGATAGCTCAAGCCTTCCTACCTCCGTTCCAAGCCCTCTTCCTACATTCCAACTGCAACCCATCTCTACCTTCGTCATCTATAAACTTAGCCCAAAACGTAAGCCTTGTACTCCTTCTGCTGACCAGTTACCATCTGAATACCTGCAAATATCAGCCAAAGCGGTAGCCTATCCTATATCTATCCTTATAAGCAGAGCCATTAATGAGGGAACTATCCGTGACATCTGGAAAATCTCACACATTATCCCCCTACATAAAGGAGGTAACTCAAGTGATTATTCTAACTATCGGCCTATAGGCCTTCTGTCACCCTTAGCAAAAGTCATGGAAGAATGTATTCATCAGCAGCTACTAAACCATTTAATTCAACACAACATACTAGCTAATAGCCAACATGGCTTTAGGCCATTCCATAGCACCACTACTGCCCTCTTATCCTTCACCGATTCCATTAATAGAAACCCTAATAATAATATCCTCTCATCTGCTCTCTTCATTGATCTCTCTAAAGCTTTCAATATGGTAAACAACCCTCTGCTAATAAGTATTCTTAAGTCCCTTTCTCTTGACACTCAGGCTGTTCAGTGGTTCAATTCCTACCTCAGCAATAGGCAGCAGGCAGTGTTCTGGGAGAACAATCTTTCATCCCACTTGCCAGTCACCCTGGGAGTCCCTCAAGGCTCCATTTTAGGACCTCTCCTCTTCTCACCTTTTATCAATGACCTATACATAGCAATTCCTCAAGCCACCTGTATACAATATGCAGATGATTCTACGCTCATCTGTTCAGCCACCTCCTCATCTGAACTGAAATCCTTGACTCAGAAAGTATTTAACACAGTGGAGACATGGTTCTTAAAATGTTGCCTCCTCTTGAATCCCCAAAAAACTAAGCTTCTCCTCTTTACTCCTACCAGCTAGTCTGCCCCTATAGAATTCTCAGTCATCTCTAACAACGGCACCCCCATATCCCCTGACTCTACCACCAAACTCTTAGGAATTACAACAGATAATAACCTTAACTTTGATAGCCATATTAACAACACTATAAAAACAGTAAACAAAAAAATGGGCTCCCTATACAGGATCAAATCCTTCCTAACTCCAACAGCTTGAACCAAAATTGCCCACTCCCACCTAATCTCAACTCTTCTTTATGCCTCACCCATATATACTAACCTGAAAAAAAATAATCTTCTCAAACTAGCCAACTCCTACAATAACATTGCCAGATTTGCCACTGGGAACCCCTTCAGAACCCACCACTGTCAGAATCTACAGCAGCTAGGTTGGCTCGAACTTCAAAACCAACTACAACTTTCCCAACTTACCATTGCCCATAAGATCCTTAATCAACCTAATAACACTGCTATACTTTCAAACCCCATAACCCCCTACAAAAATCCCAATACTTTACACTCTTCTAACAAACTTCGAGTTAGCATAAGCAAATCCAACAACTTAGCAGGGGATTCTCTATTCTCTAACACTGCAGGAAAAACCTGGAACCTTCTACCTCGTGAACTGACTTCACTTCCTTCTCTACCCCTCTTTAAACAAAATCTCAAGACACCTCCAAACACATTGGTTATGCCCCTGCAGCGACCCTGACTAATTCTCCGTCTTTGTACTGTTATCTCCATCATCCTACTTGTATGCTAACGCAGTATCTCTGCAGCGACCCTGACTAATGCTCTGTCTTTGTACTGTTATCTCCATCATCCTACTTGCATGCTAATGCAGTATCGCTGCAGCGATCCTGACTAATGCTCCGTCTTTGTACTGTTATCTCCATCATCCTACTTGTATGCTAATGCAGTATCGCTGCAGCGACCCTGACTAATGCTCTGTCTTTGTACTGTTATCTCCATCATCCTACTTGTATGCTAATGCAGTATCACTGCAGCGACCCTGACTAATGCTCCGTCTTTGTACTGTTATCTCCATCACCCTACTTTTATGCTAACGCAGTATCGCTGCAGCGACCCTGACTAATGCTCTGTCTTTGTACTGTTATCTCCATCACCCTACTTGCATGCTAATGCAGTATCGCTTGCTATCTCAGAAAGGTGTTCTGTAATCTAGGATGCTTAAATGAACTACCTTTTGTGAACATCATGTACTGTTTACTGTAAACTATCTGTTGTGTCTTATTCTTAAATGCATTATTTTATCCTGTACACTAATTATTTTGTAATATTTTCTTCCTGTTACTACTGCTTTGCTGTCTTTGTAATCATTTATTATTCAGCTTATTGTTAAGATTGCTTTTTTATTATGGCTTTGTGATACTTTTGGAGCTTTTCTCCCCGGGCCTCTACTGAAAATGGACATATATCCAGTTAGACTAGCCTGGTCAACAAATGTAAAATAAATAAAATAAATAAAAATAAATAAAATCTCACAAAAAATCTACCAGATTTAATAGGCATGACCTTTCTTTAACAAAACCAAACTGTGATGGGTTCAGAGTTTAGAGGTTACCGATGTCCTCATTTATCATGTCCATGAGTATTCTTTCCATGGCCTTACATATGAGGGTGGTAAGACCTATGGGTCTATAGTTACCCAGATTAGTGGCTGGAACTCCTTTGTACTCGGGAATGACTGTAGCCAGCTTCCATTCCTTAGGCACAAAACCTGACTGAAGGCTCCATTTGAAAAGTGATTCAAGTGTACCATAGAGGTCGCATTTCATACTGTTTATTAAACATCCTGGGATGTTATCAGGGCCCATCAATGCAGTGTTTTTGGTCTTGGAAACTAATGAACTGTTCTCTAGTAATGTTTGGGGGGGATTGTGTTATATGGTATTTCCTTTGGATTGTCAGGAGGATGGGGGGAGAAATTTGAGCTGAACCTATCAGCCAAAAGGTTGGCAATGGTCTCTGGTTCAGTGTGGGTGATGCCATTGACAATAATTTCCGCACATTGTTGTGTATTTCATCTGAAGTTAAAGACATAGTTGTTGAAAGCTTTGTGGTTGTACTTTGCCTAAGAAGCTATTTTTTCTTCAAATTTAGCCTTTGGAGTATTAATTAACCCTCTTGGCTGCCTATTTAGATGTTCCTCCTACACTTGGCTAAGATTTTTTTTCTTTTGTTGTATAACTGATTGTTAGTGCGATTCCACCAGGGTGGCTTGATTAATGTATCATTTAGTTTTATTGGCTTAAATACAGATGTTGGTTTACAGTTTAGACTTTAGCACAGTGTAGTCTGTACAGTAAGCTTTGTAGACATCTCAGACTTAATGTTGTTACTCTAGGCCCTTGACATTGAGCTGTGGCTAAATGGGATCCAAGAAAAGCTACCTCATTTACCTAGTGAAGAAGTTAAACATATAGCAAATGTAATAGTTAGAAAGCAGGAAGGAGACAGGCAGAAGATAACAGAACAGGGGCAGCAGCTGTTACAGGAGTACGTACAAGTGAAGCACCAGACAGTATGATGGAGACCTTGAGGAAAGCAGCCACGAAAGAAGGCAAGAACAAGGATGGACAGCTGGAGGGAGAAGAGAGACAATGTTGGCAACTGAGGAAGGGAAGGCCGAGGTGGCCAGATGGGAGAAGACACCAGAGGAGGACAGAAGAGAAGAGCAGAGATTCAGTAGAAGACATTGCCAGGAGGAAAAGAGGGGTGACTGAGGGGAAGAAAATGTCAGGAAGCTGTAGAAAACAACGTTGAAGGGTTCTAGGACAAGGACAGGAAGGTTGGGGGAGAGATCAAACTTATCAGAGTTAGAGAGGGAGGAAGCCTTCAAGGATAGTGATGAGTGTTGGGGTGGTACATGTGGAGCGGGAAAGGGTGCAGATAGGAGGACATGAGGCAGTGAGTGAAAGAAATGACACCCAGTGTAGGGACAGAAGAGATAGTGCTGGTGATTAAACATAGTCATTAAGTGGTCAAAGGGACCTGACTACAATTAATAAAGTCTGTGGGAGGAAGATGGCCACCAAGGGGGTATGGTTGCATGTTGTGGTGCATGTTTGCAGCAGTGACCTTTCAGAGAAAACAGTTGAAATAGCAGTAAGCTTTGCCACGGTGTGGCGAGGAAGCTAGGAGAGGAGTTTGGAGGTAGCATTTTCCTAAGTACTACCTGTGGCCAGCATGTTATGGAAGGAGATGATATGTAGTTTAATGATCCCCTGCAGCTCTGGACAAGGCAGAAGGTTTGCAAACTGGAAAGATGGCAGGAAGAGACCTTGTAGAGGGATCACATATATGTAAGGGATAGGCTTCATCTTAGCCCAGATGGAACCATAGTGTTTAGTGGTAGGCTTGCAAAGTACATCTCAGTGATTGCACCTTTAAACTAAGATAGGTGGGATGAGAAAGGCAAGTGGCACTGAGTATTTGTAAACATAATGAGACTTGGACACAAAACAAATCAGAGGAATAAACAAGGCAGAAGAAACTTGGCAAGACTACCGCTTGGTATTGTTACTTTACAGTGCAAGCAGTCTGCATAGAACGATGGGAAGCTGTAGCAAATGATGCATAAAGAGAGGGTGGGCATTGCTGATGTCACAGAAACATGAGCCAGTCAGAAGTGAAGCTGGAATACGTAGGTGCCAGGATCTTGGTTGTCCATTGGATTTGTCCTAAATTTGTGTGACTGCTTGTTCTCCACTGTGTGGTACAACTATGTGTTGCTATTTTGTTGTGCTTTCTCTTATGCACATATTTCTGCACACTGTAGCTGCCCAAACCATGATGCCTTACATTCTGTTTTTTTACTAATTTATTTTGCATGCTCAGTTTATGAGCTGTTGCCATTTGATAGTGCACAACTCCACTGCCTACCTTGTATGTTATTTGTCTTTCTCATTCTTTCAGTCTGTCTTTTTCTTTCTCCAATATTTTATCTTTTATCTGCCTTTCATCTTTTGGCATTTGAGATATGCAGTGTTGCTATTCCGGTAATGGCATACTGTATACATAGCTCTTAACCAATCAGGGACAAATCAAGAAATAACCAGGGACAATCAGGATCACTTTTAAAATATTAGTACTATTAACCTGAGACATGGCCAGAGTAAGAGAATCTGAATTAGCATACATTTTCTGAAGTAAAGGAACTCCGTAATTCTAATTATTGCTTTTTTTTGTTAGCTGTAATTCACCACTTTTTCTCCAAAAGTCGTCAGCTAAAATTAGAGTCAAAATCAGGGATGTCCTTGAAAATCAGAGACAGTTGAGAGGTATGAGTCTGCATATGATACAGGTATTACAAGATTTCTCAGATTTTTACTGAAGGGTATCTTGCCCCATGTAACTGCCCTTGTGCATTCAGGAACGCTTCTGCTTTTTATTTTAGTTAGATCGGGGGTACTGCACCGCGTGTAGTGCACCTTCATCAATGATCTTAAAACAATATGGAGTTTAAACTTTGCAAGACAACAGCACATAGAATCAGGAAATCATATGTTTACGCACATTTCAATGATACCTGAAACTCTGGGCTCACGCCCCAGGTGGTTTCTCCACGCAGTACAGCTATAGCACTATAATTTGAGGTTTAAGCAGAGACAGGATTACAAT
Organism: Protopterus annectens; assembly: GCF_019279795.1. Classification (NCBI taxonomy): domain Eukaryota; kingdom Metazoa; phylum Chordata; order Ceratodontiformes; family Protopteridae; genus Protopterus; species Protopterus annectens. The sequence goes on along the minus strand of NC_056749.1, from coordinate 57,052,607 downwards.
AATATTAACAGCAGCGACTTTTCATTTCCTTATTGAAACAAAAGCAGATTTCACATGCTGGATGTTTGATCAGCAAATATATGATACAGATATTTTTGTTTGGATATTGTTATAACAGTTTTGGACTTCTGTGGCTTTTATGTGCATTCCAGCTGCAGGGCTTTTTTAGTCAGTTACTGTGCAGAGGCATTATGTGTGCAATGTTACTCCATGCCCCTCAGTTGTCCACAATTTTGCAGACTGTCCAGATTTTTACCTTGTAGTTTTGACCTGTTTCTTGTGGCTTTCTGGCAAGTCACTGAAGATTGTAGTCATTATATAATAACTGACATTTGAGTTTCTGACTTCATACCCTTCAGGAAATGCATACTAATGCAAAGCCTGTTATTCTAGTGATTTACTAAGTTTATAGAGCAATATTTAAAATCTGATGCTGATTTGGGGCCTTTGCTCACATTCATTTTGGCTTTGCACAGAATACTTACACTAAGACGCTGAGGTATGTGCTGTGTTGTAGTTACACATTAAACTGCCTTTATCAGTGTTAGCTCCAATATGTGTCATTTCCAGGCTGTTGAATCCTGGTTATTGTCCTTTTTACCTTATCATTAATACAAGATATATTTATAAAGTAATCTCAGCAGAAAAGTGTTTTAATAGTATGACCCAATTAAAAATTATCTTAGAAAACTAAAAATATTCCAATAAGCTATCTAAGGATTTCAGAAATAGAACTTTACTGTAAAACTGTTATGACAGTGCTGACTATCAAGGAATGCTGGCAAAATGTATGACAGATAAAGAAGACAGGAAATCAACATCAGATCACTCAAAACATCAGCATTTTTATACAGTGTCTATTAAAGAACCTCAGGTAGACATGATGAACTGTTCAAACTTGCTGATACAAGTCTGTAAGCTTCTAAAAATGCTCACACAAAGTAAAAATGAAAGTATGCAACATATTGCATTATGGTTCATCATCTAGCTACCTCTTATTTTTTTTCATTTCTTTAATGTTTCATTATCTTGAGGATTATACCTTACAGAAATGGGTATACCTAAATCCTGAATGCTGCTAGCTTTCTCATAATATGGCATTTCAGACCTGTAGCAAGCATTATGTAGAGGTATGTCTGAATGACATGGAACCATTGGGTTACACTGTGAACTTAAACGCACAGCAGGGCAGCTTTCAGACTTTGACTGCAAGAGGTAAATGACAGACGACAAATGCTGCATAATTTTCAGCCACAAAGGAAAACTCAAAGTAAATCCTGGAACCTGTTGCTAAGGGACAGAAGACATGCTTGTTTTAGCACAATATAACACACTGGGACAATGAACTCGGGAGTCAAAGGTGAGGGCCTAGTAAGTCAGGAAGTTAATAAACGCCCTGAGTGAAATTTTTGTTCTTTTGTTTTTCTGCAGCTGGTGGGCATGGGGTGGGGCTAAGCCAGTCTTGTGCAGGGAGGGGGTGCAACAACCTTTTGTCTGCATTAGACACGGTGGGGGATATATTTGCAGAACTGGGAATTTTCTAAGAAACCTGTTTCTAAGATGCTTTATACTTACAATTGTCTTAAGACAAAGCTTAGTATTTTCTTAACCGTGTGAGACTAAAATCAGGTTCATAACTTATAAAATTCTTGAATTAATTTTTAAAAAATATCACACAGGTGAATTAAGTAATCATTTCCAATTCTGGTTTACAACCACCACGTCGGTTGTTTTAATACCTGCAACATATGCTCATAATTGTATAACAAATAATAAAATATAAAATGGGATAAAATGCACTAACACCATAAAGTTGGTGGGAGAAACATGAAATAAGGGACCCTGAACTGAATGAGTGATTCTGAGATTTTGACAATAAGGACACCCTGAGTTTGCCCTAAAAGCTGAGTGTCTAAGTCAGTCACTAATAGCTCCCAGGTGTATGTCCGTAACGTGCTAATTTATCTGAATACTAGATGTGCTGAGCTTTAAGTGGCTAGCAAATGTGTAATACACCTACAGCATGAAAAAACAAAACAAAACATAACAAAAAAACCCTTAAGTGAATGCATTGATAATAACAGATTGTAGTGCAGTCATGTTTAAAATAGTTGCAGAAAATGACATTGCCATTTTTCTAAGCAATAACCTTATTAGATATGCAGATCTTTTTGTTCCACTCTCCGTCTTTTTCCCTTCTGTTTCCCCATTTGATTATTTATGTTTTCATTCATTCTTTTATTTGTTTGGAAGCCGGGTAGGATTCCTCCTCTTCTCAGCCCTTTCTACATATAATCTAAGGATCTGACTTTGTCTTTTGACAACAGCCTCTTGAATGCAGTTAATGATTTTAATTCCCACTTTGCACTCTTGGCCATGTATCTTTTATGATTGTATAAATCTGCTCCACCTCTTTTCAGAAACTGCCTTCCTTGAGTAGGCCCGTCACTTTTACCTAAGTGCCAGGACTTTCTCTTATGTTTTGTCTAGGGTAAGCTCTCTCATACTTCTTGTCTTGGAGGGAACGCTCCGAATATTTTCTGTACGGCTGCTGTTATTATGAGTTAATGTAACTTTCATTGCTAGATGGTCTGCAAAACAATTACATTGTATTATTACAAAAAAATTTAAAAAAATATTTCTGCCAGCCTACACATAAAGGCAGCTTACTTTGAACAGTTTGGCAGTTTCATGTCTACCTCTCTTCATATTCCTTTGATTGAAGCAGGTGAACATGTGTTGAGTTTTCATCTATCTATCTATCTATCTATCTATCTATCTATCTATCTATCTATCTATCTATCTATTTTGTTTTTCAGGAAAATCCCTCCTGGCAAAGCCCCTTTTCAGCAGAAACCATACATTTGAATAAACTTACAGTAACAATATATTCTTACACTCAGGATTATGTAAATTAACAGGAGATCACCATGTTACAGACCCTGTATAATACATACAGATTGTTATGCTGAAATACATAGATCATAAAATGTATGAGCTCTTAAAACTTGCATACTTGAATAAAACAGCATTATTTTAAGGTGCATATGCATTGTGTGTCCAACACAGAGATTCGCTTGACATCTGTAATCACGAGACTCTGACAGTAATGTGTGATAATGTTTTGAGGGGTGTACCATTTTAATAGCATGCTGGTTGTAGGGCATCTGTCTGGATTACAGAGGATATTCTTGGCACTCTTAATATGAAAAAAGTCTAATAGATTTGACAGCTCTAACCAGTTAATAGAATGAATTGGCGCACAACAGTGATGTGTTTTTTGTTAATGTGGAACTTTACAGTTTTATCTGAACATTGCTAAGTATAAAACACAATTTAACGATTATATGTCCTTTCCAAGTGTATAGTAAATGTTCCATATTTTGCTGGTTTGTTCATCATTTTGGATGCGGTGTTTCCTGTCAGCTGCTGCTGTCACATTCCGTTTGTCTCCTGCCTCTACTGCAGTCTTATTATTTTACTTTACTGGTTTATTCTTTTTATAAGAATTTCCTGTTTTATTCTGAGACTTGATTAGCCATCTTCACTTCCTCAGCATTTCACTTTTCCTGGTTTCCTCCTATTATAGGTTCACAAGTACTTACTAGGCTGTTTATTTATTTATTTATTTTATTTTACATTTGTTGACCAGGCTAGTCCAACTGGATACATATCCATTTTCAGTGGAGGCTCGGGGAGAAAAGCTCCAGTTAAAAAAACATAGTAAAAAACAGTGAAAAACATACTACAAAACTTATGGAAATATTTGTTACAAAAATTAGAAAAACGCATTAGTATGAAATAAATTCATCTTAGTTTAACAATATTTAAAAAAGGAGTAGGAAAAAATGAGTGGGAGAGTTAAGCATGGTAAGTAGTACTTGTGAGTGACAGTGTTAGAAATCAAGAAGGAAGGCTAGTATAAAGAATGGTAAATGCAGGGTTGTGGTTGAGAAAAATGTGTTTTGAGGGTATCAGAGAATTAGAGAAAAAAACAGTTAGTCAGGATTGGTACAAGAGCATAACCAGTGGTTAGAGAAAAAAAGTTTTAGGTTAGTTTTAAATAGTGAGAGAGAGGATAGGGTTGTCAGTTCTTGTGGTAATTGATTCCATATTTTACCATCTGAATTAGAGAATATGGAGCCACCTGCTAAGTTATTTGATAAGCAAGTATGAATCAACATTTTGTTAGCAGAGCGCAGATTCCTCAAGTTATTGTATGGTCTTATGAAGGCAGAGAGAATTGGGGTGTTGTTGGGTTGGTGCAGGGCTTTGTGGGTGATTATAAGTTGTATGATGTTGATGTGTGCGGAGCTTTAGAAGCCTGCCCTGTATTCTCATAAAGTTTTTAATCCTTGTAATTTAAGTATAAATAATCCAGAGCTGGGTAGAAGGGGAGGGTTGCTAAATTACAGGTGAATTTACACTTTCCCATCCATTTTCCAGATTATGTTTGAATACAGAAAGGGAGGTATTTTGCTTTATTTGAACAGGAAGATAATCATTTATTTTTATTTTATTTTACATATGTTGACTGGGATAGTCCGACTGGATATATGTCCATTTTCAGCGGAGGCACGGGGAGAAAAGCTCCAAGATAATAATACACATTGAACAGTTAGTAAATGCTAGTTTCAAGCAGATTACAATCATAAGCAATACCAGCATTCAGCACATATAGTACTAACTTATTATAAAACACCTTACAAAACATAAAATTATTTTCAAAGTTATACATACATAATATTACATTCAGGTTTAAGACACATTGAGCAGCAGTCATACAACTGACCCTTCCTGAAATGGTGTGGGTGAAAAAATTTAGAAGTAGCTGAATGTAAGGCATTTAAGTAATAGAGAGGTCACTAGTCGGGGTTAGTACAAGGACATAACCAATGAGTTTTGAAGTATTTCTTGAGTTTGGCTTTGAATCAAGTTAGTGAGGGTTCTAGGGTCAAGTCAGCTGGGAGTCTGTTCCATGTTTTTCCAACATAGTTGGCAAACAGAGAGTCCCCAGCTGAGTAGTTGGATTTGTCTGTTTGAACTAGGAGTCTAGTGGATGATCACAGTGGCCAGGTGCTGGTGTAGGGACTGATAATATTTTTTAGTGCAGGTGTATTTTCTGGTTGGTAAAGGACTTTATGTGCCACTATTAGCTGGTTGAACTGCAGTAGGCTAGGCAGTTCAAGCATCCTAGGTGATTTAGGTTGTGATAGTGGTGTGTCCCGTAGGCTGTGCCAGTAGCAAATCTGGTGATGTGGTTATAGCAGGATGATAGTTTATTAAGATCGGTTTTGTTTAAGTTGGAGACTAGAGGTGAGGTACAGAGAAGAGTTGATAGTAGATGGGAACGGGCAATTGCATCTCTAGTAAGTGGGGTAAGGAAAGGCTTGATTCTGTAAAGAGAGCCAAGTTTTTATTAATGGTTTTGATAGTTTGATTGATATGCACATCGTACTTCAGGTTGTTATCAACTATGACACCCAATAGTTTAGTTTGAGCTTCTGGGGAGATGATGGTGCCATTGTTAGTGGTTATGCTGAAGGATGGCAGGGGGGGGGTCCTATGTGTGGGAGAGAAGAGGAGCAGCTTAGTTTTGTTGGGGTTTAGGATTAGATGTTGATTGTAGAGCCATTTTTCCACTGTATTGAAGTTATTTTGGGTTAATGTAAATAGAGTAGCTGGTGAGGTGTCAGAACAAATCAAGGTGGAGTAATTTTATTTATTATTTATTTATTTATTTTATTTATTTTACATTTGTTAACCGGGATGGTCTGACTGGATACATGTCCTTTTTCAGCGGAGACCCGGGGAGAAAAGCTCCAACAGAGTTACATTGATAATTATGTACAGTAAATGAGCTGAAAGAACTTAACAAAAACATAGCTACAATCCCAAAGCAGTGCTACTTTCCGTTGAGAGCAAGGAACCTGCGCAGAAAACGTAAAAGAGAATCCAAACACACAGCGCAAGGTCCTCTGATGGCAATAAAACGTAAAATAAACAAATTTCAAAACACGATACTGCACAAAGATGTGAAATAAATATAATCCTTTATTTGATCGAGTAAGCGCTTTCGCCAAAGGCTTCTTCAGACTCATTACAATATACCACAACTTAACACTTATTTATATTCTTCCTGTTACTTACAATTGGTTCTTAATTCTAAAAACATCACATGGTTTGTGTTTTAAAAAAGTACAGACATAAAAACCGTGTAGTCTGACTACTACGGCTTCAATCAAGCTGCAACATGTAGAAATGATTTTCAAACCTATAAATCAGCTGTAATTAACACACACAACTTAAAAAAACATATATATTATATATTAAAATGTACCCGGCGTCTTTAAAAACCTCCTTGGTACGTACTGAAATTAACTATAGCGCTTTTAAAAGGATCAATACACATATACCCTAATGAAATTAAGAAAATCTTAAAATACCAAGCATTGTCACTGACAATGTATATGAATGTAACATATTTCTGAACACACTGTTTATGAACGTGAGTATAGGTGACACAATATTTAAAATCACTAAACAATCACTTTATATTGGTTAAATAAATACTCATGTACTATTAATTTACAGTGATACTAATACAACTATTGTGGATGTCACATTGAATAAAATAAAAGAATGATCACTTTATAATAATGAGATGCATACTCACATACGAATAATGTACAAACCACTAATACAACTACTTATATAAAAAATGTGGACCCTGCATGGGGCACTATAACCTAACCATTAAACATATACAAGGTCATGAAGTGATGACAGTCATACTACATTCTACACTTCAAAAAGAACCATAGTGATAAAAAACTACCACTATCTACGTAGTCTTTTACTCTTCAAAAAAGGTTTGATCTGTACTTTCTCATTGAGTCCAGGTGGTTTATCAGACCTCAACCTTATAATCCATCTTGTTTCCTGTTCTAAGGTCCGGTTAATCAAGTCCCCTCCTCTAAAACCTTGTAAGACATTTTCGATAACACAAAACTCAAATTTGTGATCCACACCTGCCAACTTATGATGCCTGGCTAGTGCATTAACCTCACTGCCTACTCTAACATGGTAGGTGTGTTCTCTGACCCGTTCCTTAAGGGAACGGTTGGTTTTCCCTATGTAGTAGGAATTACAACAGACGCATGTAGCGATATATACTACATTTCTACTCTCACAATTCGTATTGGTGTGAAAGTTATACACACGGCCTGTGGTGGGGTGTTCAAAAGTTGTCTTTTTATTTATAAATCTACATTGATTACAATGTCCACAAGGTACAGTGTTCCTATTCCCTACACCCCTATTATTCAACGGATACTTAGGTCTGCATAGTATATTCTTTAGATTGGGTTGGTTCTTATAGGTTATACGTGGAACTGGACCCACTATTTCACTAACTTCAGTATTAGAATTTAAAATACCCCAATGCCTATTCATGGCTTCTTTCACCTTCAGATTCATATTACTGAAAGTAAGTTGTGCCCTGACTTCAGTTGCAGTTTCTATCAATCTGTTGGTTTCCACTCCTTGTTCCATGAAATATGGTCTGGCACTACTGCCCCTTAGAGAATCTACCATACATATGGTTTCTTGAATTTCTTTCTCCTTGTAACCCCTCTCAAGGAATCTTAATTTCATATCCTGTATACCAAGATCATAGTTTCCTTGTTCTAAATTAAGTCTTGACACTCTCATGAATTGTCCTTTGAGGACATTACTGAACACATGTTGAGGGTGCATACTTTGCCTGTGTAAAAGATTGTTCCTTTGGCACCCTTTCCTATGTATTGTAGTGTTTAACATTCCATTAGACATTCTAAAAACTTCAACATCTAAAAAGGGATACAACTATCTGAAAAGTTCATAGTGAACTTTAAGAAATCCGTGGTGGTGTCAAGGTGGGACACAAAGCTCTTTAAAGTGGGTTCGTCCCCCAACCATAAAAAGAAGATATCATCCACGAAACAGCAGTACATGCCAACATGTTCAACAAAGAGTGGATTATTATAAAGATGTATATCTTCCCATCTGGCCATAACTAAGTTGGCGTAGCTAATGGCACATGATGTGCCCATAGCTACGCCATCCTTCTGTAGATATAAAACCTCCTGAAAAGCAAAAGCATTGTTGGTTAGTACTGTTTCAAGTAAAAGTGCTATCAAATCGATTTTCCTTTCAGGAAAGTCAGAGTGTACTTTCAAATATTCAGTTATTAGCCTTACGCCTATGTCATTGGGGATTACTGTAAAAAGGCTGACAACGTCCAATGTCACCAGAAAATAACTCTGTTGGACCTCCAGATGACGTGTTTGGGAATAGAGGTCTAAAAGGAAATGTTTACTGTCTTTCAGTATTCTTTTATTCTCACTAACTATGGGTCTCAGTAAGTTCTCCAAATATATGGACAACGGTTCAGTAACCCACCCTTGTCCTGCAACTATAGGTCTCAAGGGTGGGTCTATATGGTTCTTATGGACTTTAGGAAGTCCCTGAATCACCGGTATAATAGGATCCTTTACCTTGAAATATTCATAAAGTTGCTGTGTTATATCAAATGACATTACAAGGTCATCTAAAGTATGGTAAACCCTGAAGACCATCTCAACTAAGATATCTTGAGTTATTTTAATATATGTTTGTCTATCATCAAGCATTGCAAACATCTTATCAGCATAGTGGGAGTAGCTCATTATGACCACCGGTCCTCCCTTGTCAGCTGGTCTAATTATGATGGAATTATCTTCTTTCAGAGTTTTCAAGGCTTGCCTTTGTTTATAATTTAGGTTCTGCCTATGTCTAGAGGGGGAATTCTCCTGATAGCATCTATATATCTCATCTTCCAGAACATTCCCAAATACTTCAATAGTGGGGTGAAGTTGCGGAACATAAGTGCTATTTGCACGGTGCTTGTTTTGTTCCAAGGTATCATTAGAATGTCCAAAGTCTAACCTGAGTTGTAAATTGCGAACAAACATTTTAGTCTCAATAATGGTCTCCACTAAATCACTATTCTTTGTTGGAATAAAACCAAGTCCTTTACTCAAAACTTGTTCTTCATATTTATCCAGAACCCTCTCTGACAAGTTCATAACTAACGATTTTGTTTCCCCCACATTTTCTTTATCGTGGGGCCTTGTTGTTCTAGTTCCTCTACTGACACTTTCCTTTTCTGTCTCCCCCTGCTGGTTGACCTTCTTTTGTCCAAAAAACGATTTTGGGCTATAGGTAGGGGGGCAGGTAACTTGTTTGAAGTGGAAAGTACATTACTGTGTTTAGGTCTGACTACTGCTGCCCCTGATCTTTGTACGTCAGTAATGCAGCCTGCCAGACTGTCTCCTAGATCAAGGTTGCTGGTATTTCTAACACCCGGTGACTGTGCAGATCCCCAGTCTCTGTAACATTGTCTGTGCGTACCACTACTTGAGACTGGTTTCCTACATTCATGTTTTGTCCCATGCCATTTACAGTCTCATTCTGTATATTCCTTATGACTGAAGTATCAGCCATCTCACTGACATGAATGATACCTTACTGAACCTCCTCAATACTGCGTACTGGCGTATTTAATCCTTGATTCATGCTACTTATATCTATTCTATCCACGGGTTCACGCACAACATCTTGCCCATTGTTAAATTGTGAATATGTGTTCCTTTCCCTAGGCCACGTGAAAACGTGGTTATTATTAAAATCACGTACATCCCTAACAATTTTAGACTTTTTCTGATCTAGTAACCTTTTTTCCAGAAACAGAACATCTCCTATTACCCTTTCAAGTCTTTCCATACAAACATTACCAACATATTTAATTTTAAATTCGTCAAACAGTCCATTTACAATAGACCTTAAACGGTTCTCCTCCGGTAAGTGATAGTCAATTAAAAGCTTCATGTAGCTGAAGCTAAGTTCTAAGTTAAGTTGCTGCCAACGGTATAAAAGGTCCGGTAGCGAATTACCAGACGTGGGCATCTTCAAAACTCGAAGGCCACGTGGTATAATTCGCTTTTTTAAACAAACTTCAAAGTAATGTCGCTGTACTTGTAATTTAATTAACTTAGTAAATACAGTCTCCAGTTCTTGCAAGTCTTTGGAAATATCCACATTACTTACATCAGCTTGGTTAATCATGTCTCCGTCAACGGCAGGATTAAAATCCATCAATAAATTCGTGTTTCCAGTCACACAAGCTTTGAACCTCTCCATCACATTAGGTATACGTTCCAACACATGAGGAACATAAGGTAACTCAATATTCGAAGTATTCTCGTTCGCCATCCTCACTTCCTGTAGCACTGGCGAAGACAATAATAAAGCTACAATCCCAAAGCAGTGCTACTTTCCGTTGAGAGCAAGGAACCTGCGCAGAAAACGTAAAAGAGAATCCAAACACACAGCGCAAGGTCCTCTGATGGCAATAAAACGTAAAATAAACAAATTTCAAAACACGATACTGCACAAAGATGTGAAATAAATATAATCCTTTATTTGATCGAGTAAGCGCTTTCGCCAAAGGCTTCTTCAGACTCATTACAATATACCACAACTTAACACTTATTTATATTCTTCCTGTTACTTACAATTGGTTCTTAATTCTAAAAACATCACATGGTTTGTGTTTTAAAAAAGTACAGACATAAAAACCGTGTAGTCTGACTACTACGGCTTCAATCAAGCTGCAACATGTAGAAATGATTTTCAAACCTATAAATCAGCTGTAATTAACACACACAACTTAAAAAACATATATATTATATATTAAAATGTACCCGGCGTCTTTAAAAACCTCCTTGGTACGTACTGAAATTAACTATAGCGCTTTTAAAAGGATCAATACACATATACCCTAATGAAATTAAGAAAATCTTAAAATACCAAGCATTGTCACTGACAATGTATATGAATGTAACATATTTCTGAACACACTGTTTATGAACGTGAGTATAGGTGACACAATATTTAAAATCACTAAACAATCACTTTATATTGGTTAAATAAATACTCATGTACTATTAATTTACAGTGATACTAATACAACTATTGTGGATGTCACATTGAATAAAATAAAAGAATGATCACTTTATAATAATGAGATGCATACTCACATACGAATAATGTACAAACCACTAATACAACTACTTATATAAAAAATGTGGACCCTGCATGGGGCACTATAACCTAACCATTAAACATATACAAGGTCATGAAGTGATGACAGTCATACTACATTCTACACTTCAAAAAGAACCATAGTGATAAAAAACTACCACTATCTACGTAGTCTTTTACTCTTCAAAAAAGGTTTGATCTGTACTTTCTCATTGAGTCCAGGTGGTTTATCAGACCTCAACCTTATAATCCATCTTGTTTCCTGTTCTAAGGTCCGGTTAATCAAGTCCCCTCCTCTAAAACCTTGTAAGACATTTTCGATAACACAAAACTCAAATTTGTGATCCACACCTGCCAACTTATGATGCCTGGCTAGTGCATTAACCTCACTGCCTACTCTAACATGGTAGGTGTGTTCTCTGACCCGTTCCTTAAGGGAACGGTTGGTTTTCCCTATGTAGTAGGAATTACAACAGACGCATGTAGCGATATATACTACATTTCTACTCTCACAATTCGTATTGGTGTGAAAGTTATACACACGGCCTGTGGTGGGGTGTTCAAAAGTTGTCTTTTTATTTATAAATCTACATTGATTACAATGTCCACAAGGTACAGTGTTCCTATTCCCTACACCCCTATTATTCAACGGATACTTAGGTCTGCATAGTATATTCTTTAGATTGGGTTGGTTCTTATAGGTTATACGTGGAACTGGACCCACTATTTCACTAACTTCAGTATTAGAATTTAAAATACCCCAATGCCTATTCATGGCTTCTTTCACCTTCAGATTCATATTACTGAAAGTAAGTTGTGCCCTGACTTCAGTTGCAGTTTCTATCAATCTGTTGGTTTCCACTCCTTGTTCCATGAAATATGGTCTGGCACTACTGCCCCTTAGAGAATCTACCATACATATGGTTTCTTGAATTTCTTTCTCCTTGTAACCCCTCTCAAGGAATCTTAATTTCATATCCTGTATACCAAGATCATAGTTTCCTTGTTCTAAATTAAGTCTTGACACTCTCATGAATTGTCCTTTGAGGACATTACTGAACACATGTTGAGGGTGCATACTTTGCCTGTGTAAAAGATTGTTCCTTTGGCACCCTTTCCTATGTATTGTAGTGTTTAACATTCCATTAGACATTCTAAAAACTTCAACATCTAAAAAAGGGATACAACTATCTGAAAAGTTCATAGTGAACTTTAAGAAATCCGTGGTGGTGTCAAGGTGGGACACAAAGCTCTTTAAAGTGGGTTCGTCCCCCAACCATAAAAAGAAGATATCATCCACGAAACAGCAGTACATGCCAACATGTTCAACAAAGAGTGGATTATTATAAAGATGTATATCTTCCCATCTGGCCATAACTAAGTTGGCGTAGCTAATGGCACATGATGTGCCCATAGCTACGCCATCCTTCTGTAGATATAAAACCTCCTGAAAAGCAAAAGCATTGTTGGTTAGTACTGTTTCAAGTAAAAGTGCTATCAAATCGATTTTCCTTTCAGGAAAGTCAGAGTGTACTTTCAAATATTCAGTTATTAGCCTTACGCCTATGTCATTGGGGATTACTGTAAAAAGGCTGACAACGTCCAATGTCACCAGAAAATAACTCTGTTGGACCTCCAGATGACGTGTTTGGGAATAGAGGTCTAAAAGGAAATGTTTACTGTCTTTCAGTATTCTTTTATTCTCACTAACTATGGGTCTCAGTAAGTTCTCCAAATATATGGACAACGGTTCAGTAACCCACCCTTGTCCTGCAACTATAGGTCTCAAGGGTGGGTCTATATGGTTCTTATGGACTTTAGGAAGTCCCTGAATCACCGGTATAATAGGATCCTTTACCTTGAAATATTCATAAAGTTGCTGTGTTATATCAAATGACATTACAAGGTCATCTAAAGTATGGTAAACCCTGAAGACCATCTCAACTAAGATATCTTGAGTTATTTTAATATATGTTTGTCTGTCATCAAGCATTGCAAACATCTTATCAGCATAGTGGGAGTAGCTCATTATGACCACCGGTCCTCCCTTGTCAGCTGGTCTAATTATGATGGAATTATCTTCTTTCAGAGTTTTCAAGGCTTGCCTTTGTTTATAATTTAGGTTCTGCCTATGTCTAGAGGGGGAATTCTCCTGATAGCATCTATATATCTCATCTTCCAGAACATTCCCAAATACTCCAATAGTGGGGTGAAGTTGCGGAACATAAGTGCTATTTGCACGGTGCTTGTTTTGTTCCAAGGTATCATTAGAATGTCCAAAGTCTAACCTGAGTTGTAAATTGCGAACAAACATTTTAGTCTCAATAATGGTCTCCACTAAATCACTATTCTTTGTTGGAATAAAACCAAGTCCTTTACTCAAAACTTGTTCTTCATATTTATCCAGAACCCTCTCTGACAAGTTCATAACTAACGATTTTGTTTCCCCCACATTTTCTTTATCGTGGGGCCTTGTTGTTCTAGTTCCTCTACTGACACTTTCCTTTTCTGTCTCCCCCTGCTGGTTGACCTTCTTTTGTCCAAAAAACGATTTTGGGCTATAGGTAGGGGGGCAGGTAACTTGTTTGAAGTGGAAAGTACATTACTGTGTTTAGGTCTGACTACTGCTGCCCCTGATCTTTGTACGTCAGTAATGCAGCCTGCCAGACTGTCTCCTAGATCAAGGTTGCTGGTATTTCTAACACCCGGTGACTGTGCAGAGCCCCCAGCCTCTGTAACATTATCTGTGCGTACCACTACTTGAGACTGGTTTCCTACATTCATGTTTTGTCCCATGCCATTTACAGTCTCATTCTGTATATTCCTTATGACTGAAGTATCAGCCATCTCACTGACATGAATGATACCTTACTGAACCTCCTCAATACTGCGTACTGGCGTATTTAATCCTTGATTCATGCTACTTATATCTATTCTATCCACGGGTCTACGCACAACATCTTGCCCATTGTTAAATTGTGAATATGTGTTCCTTTCCCTAGGCCACGTGAAAACGTGGTTATTATTAAAATCACGTACATCCCTAACAATTTTAGACTTTTTCTGATCTAGTAACCTTTTTTCCAGAAACAGAACATCTCCTATTACCCTTTCAAGTCTTTCCATACAAACATTACCAACATATTTAATTTTAAATTCGTCAAACAGTCCATTTACAATAGACCTTAAACGGTTCTCCTCCGGTAAGTGATAGTCAATTAAAAGCTTCATGTAGCTGAAGCTAAGTTCTAAGTTAAGTTGCTGCCAACGGTATAAAAGGTCCGGTAGCGAATTACCAGACGTGGGCATCTTCAAAACTCGAAGGCCACGTGGTATAATTCGCTTTTTTAAACAAACTTCAAAGTAATGTCGCTGTACTTGTAATTTAATTAACTTAGTAAATACAGTCTCCAGTTCTTGCAAGTCTTTGGAAATATCCACATTACTTACATCAGCTTGGTTAATCATGTCTCCGTCAACGGCAGGATTAAAATCCATCAATAAATTCGTGTTTCCAGTCACACAAGCTTTGAACCTCTCCATCACATTAGGTATACGTTCCAACACATGAGGAACATAAGGTAACTCAATATTCGAAGTATTCTCGTTCGCCATCCTCACTTCCTGTAGCACTGGCGAAGACAATAATAAAGCTACAATCCCAAAGCAGTGCTACTTTCCGTTGAGAGCAAGGAACCTGCGCAGAAAACGTAAAAGAGAATCCAAACACACAGCGCAAGGTCCTCTGATGGCAATAAAACGTAAAATAAACAAATTTCAAAACACGATACTGCACAAAGATGTGAAATAAATATAATCCTTTATTTGATCGAGTAAGCGCTTTCGCCAAAGGCTTCTTCAGACTCATTACAATATACCACAACTTAACACTTATTTATATTCTTCCTGTTACTTACAATTGGTTCTTAATTCTAAAAACATCACATGGTTTGTGTTTTAAAAAAGTACAGACATAAAAACCGTGTAGTCTGACTACTACGGCTTCAATCAAGCTGCAACATGTAGAAATGATTTTCAAACCTATAAATCAGCTGTAATTAACACACACAACTTAAAAAACATATATATTATATATTAAAATGTACCCGGCGTCTTTAAAAACCTCCTTGGTACGTACTGAAATTAACTATAGCGCTTTTAAAAGGATCAATACACATATACCCTAATGAAATTAAGAAAATCTTAAAATACCAAGCATTGTCACTGACAATGTATATGAATGTAACATATTTCTGAACACACTGTTTATGAACGTGAGTATAGGTGACACAATATTTAAAATCACTAAACAATCACTTTATATTGGTTAAATAAATACTCATGTACTATTAATTTACAGTGATACTAATACAACTATTGTGGATGTCACATTGAATAAAATAAAGAATGATCA
This sequence comes from Protopterus annectens, assembly GCF_019279795.1. NCBI lineage: Eukaryota > Metazoa > Chordata > Ceratodontiformes > Protopteridae > Protopterus > Protopterus annectens. Next base: position 57,037,069 of record NC_056749.1, on the reverse strand, counting down.
CTTTATAATAATGAGATGCATACTCACATACGAATAATGTACAAACCACTAATACAACTACTTATATAAAAAATGTGGACCCTGCATGGGGCACTATAACCTAACCATTAAACATATACAAGGTCATGAAGTGATGACAGTCATACTACATTCTACACTTCAAAAAGAACCATAGTGATAAAAAACTACCACTATCTACGTAGTCTTTTACTCTTCAAAAAAGGTTTGATCTGTACTTTCTCATTGAGTCCAGGTGGTTTATCAGACCTCAACCTTATAATCCATCTTGTTTCCTGTTCTAAGGTCCGGTTAATCAAGTCCCCTCCTCTAAAACCTTGTAAGACATTTTCGATAACACAAAACTCAAATTTGTGATCCACACCTGCCAACTTATGATGCCTGGCTAGTGCATTAACCTCACTGCCTACTCTAACATGGTAGGTGTGTTCTCTGACCCGTTCCTTAAGGGAACGGTTGGTTTTCCCTATGTAGTAGGAATTACAACAGACGATGTAGCGATATATACTACATTTCTACTCTCACAATTGTATTGGTGTGAAAGTTATACACACGGCCTGTGGTGGGGTGTTCAAAAGTTGTCTTTTTATTTATAAATCTACATTGATTACAATGTCCACAAGGTACAGTGTTCCTATTCCCTACACCCCTATTATTCAACGGATACTTAGGTCTGCATAGTATATTCTTTAGATTGGGTTGGTTCTTATAGGTTATACGTGGAACTGGACCCACTATTTCACTAACTTCAGTATTAGAATTTAAAATACCCCAATGCCTATTCATGGCTTCTTTCACCTTCAGATTCATATTACTGAAAGTAAGTTGTGCCCTGACTTCAGTTGCAGTTTCTATCAATCTGTTGGTTTCCACTCCTTGTTCCATGAAATATGGTCTGGCACTACTGCCCCTTAGAGAATCTACCATACATATGGTTTCTTGAATTTCTTTCTCCTTGTAACCCCTCTCAAGGAATCTTAATTTCATATCCTGTATACCAAGATCATAGTTTCCTTGTTCTAAATTAAGTCTTGACACTCTCATGAATTGTCCTTTGAGGACATTACTGAACACATGTTGAGGGTGCATACTTTGCCTGTGTAAAAGATTGTTCCTTTGGCACCCTTTCCTATGTATTGTAGTGTTTAACATTCCATTAGACATTCTAAAAACTTCAACATCTAAAAAAGGGATACAACTATCTGAAAAGTTCATAGTGAACTTTAAGAAATCCGTGGTGGTGTCAAGGTGGGACACAAAGCTCTTTAAAGTGGGTTCGTCCCCCAACCATAAAAAGAAGATATCATCCATGAAACGGCAGTACATGCCAACATGTTCAACAAAGAGTGGATTATTATAAAGATGTATATCTTCCCATCTGGCCATAACTAAGTTGGCGTAGCTATTGGCACATGATGTGCCCATAGCTACGCGGACCTTAGAACAGGAAACAAGATGGATTATAAGGTTGAGGTCTGATAAACCACCTGGACTCAATGAGAAAGTACAGATCAAACCTTTTTTGAAGAGTAAAAGATTACGTAGATAGTGGTAGTTTTTTATCACTATGGTTCTTTTTGAAGTGTAGAATGTAGTATGACTGTCATCACTTCATGACCTTGTATATGTTTAATGGTTAGGTTATAGTGCCCCATGCAGGGTCCACATTTTTTATATAAGTAGTTGTATTAGTGGTTTGTACATTATTCGTATGTGAGTATGCATCTCATTATTATAAAGTGATCATTCTTTTATTTTATTCAATGTGACATCCACAATAGTTGTATTAGTATCACTGTAAATTAATAGTACATGAGTATTTATTTAACCAATATAAAGTGATTGTTTAGTGATTTTAAATATTGTGTCACCTATACTCACGTTCATAAACAGTGTGTTCAGAAATATGTTACATTCATATACATTGTCAGTGACAATGCTTGGTATTTTAAGATTTTCTTAATTTCATTAGGGTATATGTGTATTGATCCTTTTAAAAGCTATAGTTAATTTCAGTACGTACCAAGGAGGTTTTAAAGACTGGTACATTTTAATATATAATATATATGTTTTTAAGTTGTGTGTGTTAATTACAGCTGATTTATAGGTTTGAAAATCATTTCTACATGTTGCAGCTTGATTGAAGCCGTAGTAGTCAGACTACACGGTTTTTATGTCTGTACTTTTTTAAAACACAAACCATGTGATGTTTTTAGAATTAAGAACCAATTGTAAGTAACAGGAAGAATATAAATAAGTGTTAAGTTGTGGTATATTGTAATGAGTCTGAAGAAGCCTTTGGCGAAAGCGCTTACTCGATCAAATAAAGGATTATATTTATTTCACATCTTTGTGCAGTATCGTGTTTTGAAATTTGTTTATTTTACGTTTTATTGCCATCAGAGGACCTTGCGCTGTGTGTTTGGATTCTCTTTAACAAAAACATAGGCTATTTACATACAAGTACAAGACTGCCATTACTATTTCTGAGATTACTACAAATGTAACATTAATAACATATTAGCAAGGACGGTAGGCAGTATAATGACATAGAGTTAGATAGGATACATATTTCTTTATCACAGTATACAAAGTACTTATCATCTTAGCTAGTTGTTTATGTTTTAGTTAATGGCACAGAGCTAGTCTGGGTCATCTGCATATTGAATGCAGGTAGCATCTGGGATGACTGAATGAAGGTCATTGATAAAGATGGAGAAAAGAAGAGGTCCTACTGTCGAGCCCTAGGGGTCTCCTAATGTGATGGGTAGGTGAGATGATAGCTTGGCCTGCCATAGGACTGCCTGTTGCCTGCCCTGCAGGTAGGACTGAAACCATTGGAGTGCATGGCTGTTTAAGGAGAAGGCCTTCAAGGTATTTATAAACATTTTGTGGTCAACCATGTCAAAAGTCTTGGCTAGATTTAGAAAGAGTGCTGAGGATAGTTTGTTATTATTGCACTTGTAGTTAATGACTTTAGAGAAAGAGAGGAGGGCAGAAGTAGTACTATGGTGTGGTTTAAAGCCATGCTGAAAGCTGGACAGCAGCTTGTTCTGTATGAGGTAGTGCATGAGCTGTATGTGTACACACGTCTCCATAATTTAGCTAGAGGTGACAGAATAGCTATGGGTATAAAGTTTGACAGTTCACTGCCTCTTTTATGGAGAGGTATGACATGGAAGATTTTCCATATAGTGGGTACAGTAGCTTCAGATATAGCTCTGTTGATCAAGATTGAGTTGGGGTATGCTATGGTGTCAGCAGCCTTTTGCAGATAGTGTGCTGGGAGGAGGTCGGCAGCCAGGGTGGTGGGTCTTAGTTTCTTAAGTAGGTCATGAATAAGTTGAGTTGGAACAGGCTGGAAGGTGAAGTATGTTTGGGTACTGAGTGTGGCTGCATTAGAATTAGAGCCATTGGGAGAGAGTTGGCTGGCTAGAGACCAGATAGTCTCTGTGAAGAAGCTGTTGATGTTATTAGCATTGTCTACTGGGGATTTTTGTTGGGAAGCTGAGGGGGGTGGAGTGGCGGTTTGGCCTGGGTGGAGTAGTTTGTTTAGTCCTGCCCAGAACTTTTGAGATTTGTTTTGGAGTTTGTGCAGTAGATGGTAGTAGTAGTTCTTTTTGTCTAAGGTTATGGATTTTTTTGGTGTCATTCCTTAGCTGTCTGAATCTTAGTTGATCAAGTGGGGCTTTTGTTTTTTGGTAGGTGGCCCATGCTTTGTTTCTGAATGAAATTTTGGTATTGGTATCTTTAGAAAGCCATGGTGCAATATTAACTTTGGTTCTAATAGAGCGGCTGGAAGCATGGGAGTTAAGAATAGCAAGGAATATGGTGTTAAAGTATGGTACTGCTTCATCTACGGGGAGACTTTTTAGTACTGACCAGTTGCATGCCTTAAGTTCATTTTGCAACTTGGTGAGAATAAAATTCTTGTTGTTTCTTAATGTTCTACAGGTGGGTTGGTAGGAGTAGTCTACTTTGATTACATAGGTGAGACAGTGGTCACTTAGGTCATCAGGCAAAGTACCTGATTTATAGGATTGAAGATGGTCATTGATGAGTATCCAGTCTAGGGTACTTTCCTTGTTATTGGGTTTCCTGTCCTGGTGGGGGAGGTTATGATTTGACTAAATCCATAGAGGTTTATGTGGGTTCTGGGGGTTTCACAATAGCAAGTGTTCCAGTCAGTTTTGAAATCCCCAAGAACAATTGTTTCTTGGGGGTAGTTATTGGATAACCAATATAAGAAGTCTTCTAAGGTTTCTGCGTTCCTCCCTGGGAGAATGTAGACACAGACAAAGTTTATATTTTTGTTTTTATTAATTTGTAGTTTTGAGATAAGAATCTCAGCATTACTGAACTGGGGTGGTTGTTGGGTGTCTATGCTGACAGGCAGGGTAAACTTGTAAAGTATGGCTACCCCAGCACCCTTTCTGGTGGTACGGTCTAGTCAAAACATATTTTACCTTGGTGGCAGAATCTTATGGTCCTTGGTGGCAGGCTTTAGCCACATTTCTGTTAGGCATAATATATCTGGGGAATGAACAGCTAAGAGGGCATGCAGGTTCTGAGTTTTGTTTTATGCTCCTAATGTTTAGCTGGCAGGCCAGCAGTGAGTTAGGAAGTCTATTTGTTGGAGCTATGGTGGTTGGGGATATAGTAGAGGGATTAGGGTCAACAGGTGGGAATAGATCAAGGTTTGGGTGGATGTCACCGTCCTTTGTGAGGTTGTAGTGTATCCTGAGTATGAGTTTTAAGATTTTGAATAAAGTTTTGTAATTGTGTCTAGTTTTAGGACTAATGTAACTAGGTCTAGTAAGATGGTAGTATTTAGGGGTTAAGGAGGTAAGCATGAGGGGAGTGAGTAAGGGTGCATTATCTGTTGTAGATGGGATGGGTGTTTGGAATTTAGGGTAGTGGAAACCTGGGTTACCCTGATATTCGTAGGTGGTAAGGAGATATGGGATGAGTAACAGGGGTAGAAGTAGCGTTAATAAGACTATTTTGGGTGATAGCATACCTACTGAATGAGACATGAAACTTAGGGAAAAGGAATAGTAGAGTTGGAGGACTGGTGGTATCAGGTTGAGGGTGGTGCTATTGAATGACAAGTTGTTACCGATTGGTTTAAAAAAGTGGGGTGTGGTCTAGTACTAATAAATGTAGTAGCACCAGGGGTGGGAGGAATTTGGGGGCAGGGTGGGGCGCGAAGCAAGCTTGAGCAAAATGAGGGCAAGTGGAGCAGGGATGAACCAATGCCTGTACTAAGTTGTAGCAGTTTAACGAGCAGGGATGAACCAATGCCTGTACTAAGTTGTAGCAGTTTAACGAGCAGGGATGAACCAATGCCTGTACTAAGTTGTAGAAGTTTAACGAGCAGGGATGAACCAATGCCTGTACTAAGTTGTAGCAGTTTAACCTGTTTGAGGAAAGAGGGGGGGTGGGGAAAAGAAAAGGCAGTGGGAGTGGTTAGAGGGAGACCTTGATTGACTCAAGACACAACACCAGAGATAAGTTTAATGTAAGAACCTAAAACCTGAATTCAGTACTTTAATGTTACTTATGTTTAGCAGGAAGGACAGACCAACAGTATACAATTGTTAGGATTTTTACAAGGGTTACTTGTTCAAATGTCAGACAAGTAAGTCTGCAAGTAATTCCAAATAAGTGGCATCCTCTGTGATAGATATCTATCCTTCCAAATTAATACAAAACATTTTAAGAACAACAATGTTACAGTCTTCAAAAATAAAACAAAAACATCTGCACTTTATTAGACATAATATAAAAGATTGGTTAAAAAGAGATACAAGGTGTATGATAACCATTTAATATTTAGAGACATTTTAGACAATTTCTAGAGAAATTAAAGGTAAGTTAGTCTAATACTAATAGGAATTGCAGTATGAAGTGAGAGAAAACAAGCTTATGGCATATTTAGAGGTAAAGTTAGGGAATAGAAATTAGCAGTAAGGACGTAAGTGAACAAGGGAGAGTAAGGAGGGGTATAAGGAATGAAAACATACTCGTTTACATTTTAGCAATCTAAGTTATTTTGGTTTTGAACAAGAACAGAGCCAGTATTTTAGCTAGGAAGTATTTCAGAGTGGTTTAGAAAGATGTGAGGGTCAGTATAGACCTGGTGGATGCAGGTAAGGAGTTCCAGGCCTTAGCAACCTTTTACGAGTACAGACAATGCCCAGCAGATTTGCTAGGTTTGTAGACACACAGGTGTTTTTGGTTACTGGTGTTTTTGGTTACTGGGTCATAATGACCAACTGGGAACATAGTTGTGTAGAATATTTTTAAGTACTAGACAGGAAGATGGATGCAGGATAATATTTTAGGTGGTAAGAGGTTGTGTATATGTTAGTTGATGTGGCAGATCTAACCAATTTAGGCTTTTCAGTGCTATACAGTGGTGGGTTCTGAAAGGGGTATGTGCTGCAAATTTAGCAGCTGTGTTATTGCATTGTTCAAGTTTTAATTTTGTGAAGCCTGGAGGATAGTAAGGATGGGAGCACCATAAAGAAAAAGTTGGGAAGAGATAAGTAGCTGCAAGGGTAATTTTAGTTGTATTGGTGAGAAAGTTTTTGGCTCTGTAAAGCTTAAGTTTTTCTTATGCAGTTTTGTATATGCAGGTTGAATGTAAGATTATCATCCACTATCACCACTAATAATTTGCTATGAGAAGTAACTTCTATGGTTGGTATTATCAAGAGAGAGGACATTGATTTTTTTCATGAGATAGATTTTGGGGAAAAAAAGTAGTAGTTTGGTCATTTTGGGTTGAGAATGAGTTCTTTGTTATGAAGCCACGTTTCACTGGCTTCAAAATCTTCCTGAGTAATTTTTTGGATGTGTACCATGTTGCCACTGCTATTGGCTGCTATTTTTAGGTACTCACTTGGAAGGTCATCAGCTGAAGAAGAGCATGGTTTACGTTTGCTTAAGAGTAGTTTTATATAGGATGTGGGCACAGGTTTGAAAGTGAAAGTGGATGTAGTGATATGTGGCTGTTGGACAGGGTTGGGATTAGATGCTGAGGAATCCTTGTTTAGAGATTCTATACTATTTATAAAGTAAGAGTTGAACTGTTTCGCAGTTTCAAGTGGGGAGTTATCAGGAGGGGGGGGGGTTGGGCTGAATTTTTGGCAGGGATGTAAGATTTTTTAATAGTTGTGCAAAATTTTTTAGGGCAGTGTTTAGTATTTAGTATTATTCTGAAAGTTATTGCAGTATTGTTTTTTGTCTTCATTTATTTGCTTTTTAGTACAATATTAAGGTATTTTATATATTTGACATTCTTTCCATGTATTTTCTCTATCCTGCATTAGCATTCTACTCTCTTTGGATATCAAATTGCATTATTTCTTTTCAGTCTCTTCCTTCTAGGAGGTGCAAGGCTATTTAAGATGTTTAGAAAAGTTGTATTGAATTCAACTGCATCATTGTCTAAGGGGAATATTTTTAGGAAGTTAGAATTAATAGATGATAGTGTAGTAATGAACATTTCTGGGTTAAACTTGGAAAGGCTATGTGTTGTTTTATAAATATGCTAATATATTTAACTAGATGTGTCAGATGTCTGGTTATATAGACTGGGAGATGATCACTGACAGAGTCTGACATTGTACCTGTGGTGGAGTATTTGCTAGGGTCTGATAGTAGGATCAAGTCTAATAGAGAATTTGATGTCTTGCTGTAATGTGTGGGGCTATTAATTAGTTGTGTGAAGCCAGACAAGTTCATGCCAGATGTAGGGGAGTTAGAGTTTATGTCCAACCAACTGACATTTGCATCATCTAGTAATGTTTTTTCTTGTAAAAATTTTATGGATTTCCAATGCAGGATATCTTCCAGTGTATCTGTATTGTCACCAAGGGGGATGTAAAGGACAGTAATACATACCAGTGTAGGATATCTTCCAGTGTATCTGTATTGTCACCAGGGGGGATGTAAAGGACAGTAATACATACCAGTGTAGGATATCTTCCAGTGTATCTGTATTGTCACCAGGGGGATGTAAAGGACAGTAATACATACCAGTGTAGGATATCTTCCAGTGTATCTGTATTGTCACCAGGATGGATGTAAAGGACAGTAATACATACCAGTGTAGGATATCTTCCAGTGTATCTGTATTGTCACCAGGGGGATGTAAAGGACAGTAATACATACCAGTGTAGGATATCTTCCAGTGTATCTGTATTGTCACCAGGGGGATGTAAAGGACAGTAGTACATACCAGTGTAGGATATCTTCCAGTGTATCTGTATTGTCACCAGGGGATGTAAAGGACAGTAATACATACCAGTGTAGGATATCTTCCAGTGTATCTGTATTGTCACCAGGGGGATGTAAAGGACAGTAATACATACCAGTGTAGGATATCTTCCAGTGTATCTGTATTGTCACCAGGGGGATGTAAAGGACAGTAATACATACCAGTGTAGGATATCTTCCAGTGTATCTGTATTGTCACCAGGGGGATGTAAAGGACAGTAATACATACCAGTGTAGGATATCTTCCAGTGTATCTGTATTGTCACCAGGGGGATGTAAAGGACAGTAGTACATACCAGTGTAGGATATCTTCCAGTGTATCTGTATTGTCACCAGGGGGATGTAAAGGACAGTAATACATACCAGTGTAGGATATCTTCCAGTGTATCTGTATTGTCACCAGGGGAGATGTAAAGGACAGTAATACATACCAGTGTAGGATATCTTCCAGTGTATCTGTATTGTCACCAGTGGGGATGTAAAGGACAGTAATACATACCAGTGTAGGATATCTTCCAGTGTATCTGTATTGTCACCAGGGGGATGTAAAGGACAGTAATACATACCAGTGTAGGATATCTTCCAGTGTATCTGTATTGTCACCAGGGGGATGTAAAGGACAGTAATACATACCAGTGTAGGATATCTTCCAGTGTATGTGTATTGTCACCAGGGGGATGTAAAGGACAGTAATACATACCAGTGTAGGATATCTTCCAGTGTATCTGTATTGTCACCAGGGGGATGTAAAGGACAGTAATACATACCAGTGTAGGATATCTTCCAGTGTATCTGTATTGTCACCAGGGGGATGTAAAGGACAGTAATACATACCAGTGTAGGATATCTTCCAGTGTATCTGTATTGTCACCAGGGGGATGTAAAGGACAGTAATACATACCAGTGTAGGATATCTTCCAGTGTATCTGTATTGTCACCAGGGGGGATGTAAAGGACAGTAATACATACCAGTGTAGGATATCTTCCAGTGTATCTGTATTGTCACCAGGAGGGATGTAAAGGACAGTAGTACATACCAGTGTAGGATATCTTCCAGTGTATCTGTATTGTCACCAGGGGATGTAAAGGACAGTAATACATACCAGTGTAGGATATCTTCCAGTGTATCTGTATTGTCACCAGGGGGATGTAAAGGACAGTAATACATACCAGTGTAGGATATCTTCCAGTGTATCTGTATTGTCACCAGGGGGATGTAAAGGACAGTAATACATACCAGTGTAGGATATCTTCCAGTGTATCTGTATTGTCACCAGGGGGATGTAAAGGACAGTAATACATACCAGTGTAGGATATCTTCCAGTGTATCTGTATTGTCACCAGGGGGATGTAAAGGACAGTAATACATACCAGTGTAGGATATCTTCCAGTGTATCTGTATTGTCACCAGGGGGATGTAAAGGACAGTAATACATACCAGTGTAGGATATCTTCCAGTGTATCTGTATTGTCACCAGGGGGGATGTAAAGGACAGTAATACATACCAGTGTAGGATATCTTCCAGTGTATCTGTATTGTCACCAGGGGGGATGTAAAGGACAGTAATACATACCAGTGTAGGATATCTTCCAGTGTATCTGTATTGTCACCAGGGGATGTAAAGGACAGTAATACATACCAGTGTAGGATATCTTCCAGTGTATCTGTATTGTCACCAGGGGGGATGTAAAGGACAGTAATACATACCAGTGTAGGATATCTTCCAGTGTATCTGTATTGTCACCAGGGGGATGTAAAGGACAGTAATACATACCAGTGTAGGATATCTTCCAGTGTATCTGTATTGTCACCAGGGGGATGTAAAGGACAGTAATACATACCAGTGTAGGATATCTTCCAGTGTATCTGTATTGTCACCAGGGGATGTAAAGGACAGTAATACATACCAGTGTAGGATATCTTCCAGTGTATCTGTATTGTCACCAGGGGGATGTAAAGGACAGTAATACATACCAGTGTAGGATATCTTCCAGTGTATCTGTATTGTCACCAGGGGGATGTAAAGGACAGTAATACATACCAGTGTAGGATATCTTCCAGTGTATCTGTATTGTCACCAGGGGGATGTAAAGGACAGTAATACATACCAGTGTAGGATATCTTCCAGTGTATCTGTATTGTCACCAGGGGGATGTAAAGGACAGTAGTACATACCAGTGTAGGATATCTTCCAGTGTATCTGTATTGTCACCAGGGGGATGTAAAGGACAGTAATACATACCAGTGTAGGATATCTTCCAGTGTATCTGTATTGTCACCAGGGGATGTAAAGGACAGTAATACATACCAGTGTAGGATATCTTCCAGTGTATCTGTATTGTCACCAGGGGGATGTAAAGGACAGTAATACATACCAGTGTAGGATATCTTCCAGTGTATCTGTATTGTCACCAGGGGATGTAAAGGACAGTAGTACATACCAGTGTAGGATATCTTCCAGTGTATCTGTATTGTCACCAGGGGGATGTAAAGGACAGTAATACATACCAGTGTAGGATATCTTCCAGTGTATCTGTATTGTCACCAGGGGGATGTAAAGGACAGTAATACATACCAGTGTAGGATATCTTCCAGTGTATCTGTATTGTCACCAGGGGATGTAAAGGACAGTAATACATACCAGTGTAGGATATCTTCCAGTGTATCTGTATTGTCACCAGGGGGATGTAAAGGACAGTAATACATACCAGTGTAGGATATCTTCCAGTGTATCTGTATTGTCACCAGGGGATGTAAAGGACAGTAATACATACCAGTGTAGGATATCTTCCAGTGTATCTGTATTGTCACCAGGGGGATGTAAAGGACAGTAATACATACCAGTGTAGGATATCTTCCAGTGTATCTGTATTGTCACCAGGGAGGATGTAAAGGACAGTAATACATACCAGTGTAGGATATCTTCCAGTGTATCTGTATTGTCACCAGGGGGATGTAAAGGACAGTAGTACATACCAGTGTAGGATATCTTCCAGTGTATCTGTATTGTCACCAGGGGGATGTAAAGGACAGTAATACATACCAGTGTAGGATATCTTCCAGTGTATCTGTATTGTCACCAGGGGGATGTAAAGGACAGTAATACATACCAGTGTAGGATATCTTCCAGTGTATCTGTAGGTTGGAGTAATGGTTAAGGACAGTAGATACACAAGGTGTAGGATATCTTCCAGTGTATCTGTATTGTCACCATAAGGGAAGTAAAGGACAGTAATACATACCAGTGTAGGATATCTTCCAGTGTATCTGTATTGTCACCAGGGGGATGTAAAGGACAGTAATACATACCAGTGTAGGATATCTTCCAGTGTATCTGTATTGTCACCAGAGGGGATGTAAAGGACAGTAATACATACCAGTGTAGGATATCTTCCAGTGTATCTGTATTGTCACCAGGGGGATGTAAAGGACAGTAATACATACCAGTGTAGGATATCTTCCAGTGTATCTGTATTGTCACCAGGGGATGTAAAGGACAGTAATACATACCAGTGTAGGATATCTTCCAGTGTATCTGTATTGTCACCAGGGGATGTAAAGGACAGTAGTACATACCAGTGTAGGATATCTTCCAGTGTATCTGTATTGTCACCAGGGGGATGTAAAGGACAGTAGTACATACCAGTGTAGGATATCTTCCAGTGTATCTGTATTGTCACCAGGGAGGATGTAAAGGACAGTAATACATACCAGTGTAGGATATCTTCCAGTGTATCTGTATTGTCACCAGGGGGGATGTAAAGGACAGTAATACATACCAGTGTAGGATATCTTCCAGTGTATCTGTATTGTCACCAGGGGGATGTAAAGGACAGTAATACATACCAGTGTAGGATATCTTCCAGTGTATCTGTATTGTCACCAGGGGATGTAAAGGACAGTAATACATACCAGTGTAGGATATCTTCCAGTGTAGTGTTGGAGTAATGGTTAAGGACTTAGAAACACAAGGTGTAGAATATCTTCCAGTGTATCTGTATTGTCACCGGGGGATGTAAAGGACAGTAGTACATACCAGTGTAGGATATCTTCCAGTGTATCTGTATTGTCACCAGGGGGGATGTAAAGGACAGTAATACATACCAGTGTAGGATATCTTCCAGTGTATCTGTATTGTCACCAGGGGGATGTAAAGGACAGTAATACATACCAGTGTAGGATATCTTCCAGTGTATCTGTATTGTCACCAGGGGGATGTAAAGGACAGTAATACATACCAGTGTAGGATATCTTCCAGTGTATCTGTATTGTCACCAGGGGGATGTAAAGGACAGTAATACATACCAGTGTAGGATATCTTCCAGTGTATCTGTATTGTCACCAGGGGGATGTAAAGGACAGTAATACATACCAGTGTAGGATATCTTCCAGTGTATCTGTATTGTCACCAGGGGGATGTAAAGGACAGTAATACATACCAGTGTAGGATATCTTCCAGTGTATCTGTATTGTCACCAGGGGGATGTAAAGGACAGTAATACATACCAGTGTAGGATATCTTCCAGTGTATCTGTATTGTCACCAGGGGGATGTAAAGGACAGTAATACATACCAGTGTAGGATATCTTCCAGTGTATCTGTATTGTCACCAGAGGGGATGTAAAGGACAGTAATACATACCAGTGTAGGATATCTTCCAGTGTATCTGTATTGTCACCAGGGGATGTAAAGGACAGTAATACATACCAGTGTAGGATATCTTCCAGTGTATCTGTATTGTCACCAGGGGGATGTAAAGGACAGTAGTACATACCAGTGTAGGATATCTTCCAGTGTATCTGTATTGTCACCAGGGGGATGTAAAGGACAGTAGTACATACCAGTGTAGGATATCTTCCAGTGTATCTGTATTGTCACCAGGGGGATGTAAAGGACAGTAATACATACCAGTGTAGGATATCTTCCAGTGTATCTGTATTGTCACCAGGGGGATGTAAAGGACAGTAATACATACCAGTGTAGGATATCTTCCAGTGTATCTGTATTGTCACCAGGGGGATGTAAAGGACAGTAATACATACCAGTGTAGGATATCTTCCAGTGTATCTGTATTGTCACCAGGAGGGATGTAAAGGACAGTAATACATACCAGTGTAGGATATCTTCCAGTGTATCTGTATTGTCACCAGGGGGGTTGTAAAAGACAGTAATACATACCAGTGTAGTATATCTTCCAGTGTATCTGTATTGTCTCCAGGGGGTGGGGTAAAGGACAGTAGTACATACCAGTGTAGGATATCTTCCAGTGTATATGTATTGTCACCAGGGGGATGTAAAGGACAGTAATACATACCAGTGTAGGATATCTTCCAGTGTATCTGTATTGTCACCAGGGGGATGTAAAGGACAGTAATACATACCAGTGTAGGATATCTTCCAGTGTATCTGTATTGTCACCAGGGGGATGTAAAGGACAGTAATACATACCAGTGTAGGATATCTTCCAGTGTATCTGTATTGTCACCAGGGGGATGTAAAGGACAGTAATACATACCAGTGTAGGATATCTTCCAGTGTATCTGTATTGTCACCAGGGGGATGTAAAGGACAGTAATACATACCAGTGTAGGATATCTTCCAGTGTATCTGTATTGTCACCAGGGGGATGTAAAGGACAGTAATACATACCAGTGTAGGATATCTTCCAGTGTATCTGTATTGTCACCAGGGGGATGTAAAGGACAGTAATACATACCAGTGTAGGATATCTTCCAGTGTATCTGTATTGTCACCAGGGGGGATGTAAAGGACAGTAATACATACCAGTGTAGGATATCTTCCAGTGTATCTGTATTGTCACCAGGGGGATGTAAAGGACAGTAATACATACCAGTGTAGGATATCTTCCAGTGTATCTGTATTGTCACCAGGGGGATGTAAAGGACAGTAGTACATACCAGTGTAGGATATCTTCCAGTGTATCTGTATTGTCACCAGGGGATGTAAAGGACAGTAATACATACCAGTGTAGGATATCTTCCAGTGTATCTGTATTGTCACCAGGGGGATGTAAAGGACAGTAATACATACCAGTGTAGGATATCTTCCAGTGTATCTGTATTGTCACCAGGGGGATGTAAAGGACAGTAATACATACCAGTGTAGGATATCTTCCAGTGTATCTGTATTGTCACCAGGGGGATGTAAAGGACAGTAATACATACCAGTGTAGGATATCTTCCAGTGTATCTGTATTGTCACCAGGGGGATGTAAAGGACAGTAATACATACCAGTGTAGGATATCTTCCAGTGTATCTGTATTGTCACCAGGGGGATGTAAAGGACAGTAATACATACCAGTGTAGGATATCTTCCAGTGTATCTGTATTGTCACCAGCGGGATGTAAAGGACAGTAGTACATACCAGTGTAGGATATCTTCCAGTGTATCTGTATTGTCACCAGGGGGATGTAAAGGACAGTAATACATACCAGTGTAGGATATCTTCCAGTGTATCTGTATTGTCACCAGGGGGATGTAAAGGACAGTAATACATACCAGTGTAGGATATCTTCCAGTGTATCTGTATTGTCACCAGGGGGATGTAAAGGACAGTAATACATACCAGTGTAGGATATCTTCCAGTGTATCTGTATTGTCACCAGGGGGATGTAAAGGACAGTAATACATACCAGTGTAGGATATCTTCCAGTGTATCTGTATTGTCACCAGGGGGATGTAAAGGACAGTAGTACATACCAGTGTAGGATATCTTCCAGTGTATCTGTATTGTCACCAGGGGGATGTAAAGGACAGTAATACATACCAGTGTAGGATATCTTCCAGTGTATCTGTATTGTCACCAGGGGGATGTAAAGGACAGTAATACATACCAGTGTAGGATATCTTCCAGTGTATCTGTATTGTCACCAGGGGGATGTAAAGGACAGTAATACATACCAGTGTAGGATATCTTCCAGTGTATCTGTATTGTCACCAGGGGGGATGTAAAGGACAGTAATACATACCAGTGTAGGATATCTTCCAGTGTATCTGTATTGTCACCAGGGGGATGTAAAGGACAGTAATACATACCAGTGTAGGATATCTTCCAGTGTATCTGTATTGTCACCAGGGGGATGTAAAGGACAGTAATACATACCAGTGTAGGATATCTTCCAGTGTATCTGTATTGTCACCAGGGGAGATGTAAAGGACAGTAATACATACCAGTGTAGGATATCTTCCAGTGTATCTGTATTGTCACCAGGGGATGTAAAGGACAGTAATACATACCAGTGTAGGATATCTTCCAGTGTATCTGTATTGTCACCAGGGGGATGTAAAGGACAGTAATACATACCAGTGTAGGATATCTTCCAGTGTATCTGTATTGTCACCAGGGGGATGTAAAGGACAGTAATACATACCAGTGTAGGATATCTTCCAGTGTATCTGTATTGTCACCAGGGGATGTAAAGCTCAGTAATACATACCAGTGTAGGATATCTTCCAGTGTATCTGTATTGTCACCAGGGGGATGTAAAGGACAGTAATACATACCAGTGTAGGATATCTTCCAGTGTATCTGTATTGTCACCAGGGGGATGTAAAGGACAGTAATACATACCAGTGTAGGATATCTTCCAGTGTATCTGTATTGTCACCAGGGGGATGTAAAGGACAGTAATACATACCAGTGTAGGATATCTTCCAGTGTATCTGTATTGTCACCAGGGGGATGTAAAGGACAGTAATACATACCAGTGTAGGATATCTTCCAGTGTATCTGTATTGTCACCAGGGGGATGTAAAGGACAGTAATACATACCAGTGTAGGATATCTTCCAGTGTATCTGTATTGTCACCAGGGGATGTAAAGGACAGTAATACATACCAGTGTAGGATATCTTCCAGTGTATCTGTATTGTCACCAGTGGGGATGTAAAGGACAGTAATACATACCAGTGTAGGATTCTTCCAGTGTATCTGTATTGTCACCAGGGGTGTGTAAAGGACAGTAATACATACCAGTTTAGGATATCTTCCAGTGTATCTGTATTGTCACCAGGGGGGATGTAAAGGACAGTAATACATACCAGTGTAGGATATCTTCCAGTGTATGTGTATTGTCACCAGGGGGATGTAAAGGACAGTAATACATACCAGTGTAGGATATCTTCCAGTGTATCTGTATTGTCACCAGGGAAGATGTAAAGGACAGTAATACATACCAGTGTAGGATATCTTCCAGTGTATCTGTATTGTCACCAGGGGGATGTAAAGGACAGTAATACATACCAGTGTAGGATATCTTCCAGTGTATCTGTATTGTCACCAGGGGGATGTAAAGGACAGTAATACATACCAGTGTAGGATATCTTCCAGTGTATCTGTATTGTCACCAGGGGATGTAAAGGACAGTAATACATACCAGTGTAGGATATCTTCCAGTGTATCTGTATTGTCACCAGGGGGATGTAAAGGACAGTAATACATACCAGTGTAGGATATCTTCCAGTGTATCTGTATTGTCACCAGGGGGGATGTAAAGGACAGTAATACATACCAGTGTAGGATATCTTCCAGTGTATCTGTATTGTCACCAGGGGATGTAAAGGACAGTAATACATACCAGTGTAGGATATCTTCCAGTGTATCTGTATTGTCACCAGGGGGATGTAAAGGACAGTAATACATACCAGTGTAGGATATCTTCCAGTGTATCTGTATTGTCACCAGGGGGATGTAAAGGACAGTAATACATACCAGTGTAGGATATCTTCCAGTGTATCTGTATTGTCACCAGGGGGATGTAAAGGACAGTAATACATACCAGTGTAGGATATCTTCCAGTGTATCTGTATTGTCACCAATGGGGATGTAAAGGACAGTAATACATACCAGTGTAGGATATCTTCCAGTGTATCTGTATTGTCACCAGGGGGATGTAAAGGACAGTAATACATACCAGTGTAGGATATCTTCCAGTGTATCTGTATTGTCACCAGGGGATGTAAAGGACAGTAATACATACCAGTGTAGGATATCTTCCAGTGTATCTGTATTGTCACCAGGGGGATGTAAAGGACAGTAATACATACCAGTGTAGGATATCTTCCAGTGTATCTGTATTGTCACCAGGGGGGATGTAAAGGACAGTAATACATACCAGTGTAGGATATCTTCCAGTGTATCTGTATTGTCACCAGGGGGATGTAAAGGACAGTAATACATACCAGTGTAGGATATCTTCCAGTGTATCTGTATTGTCACCAGGGGAGATGTAAAGGACAGTAATACATACCAGTGTAGGATATCTTCCAGTGTATCTGTATCTGTATTGTCACCAGGGGGATGTAAAGGACAGTAATACATACCAGTGTAGGATATCTTCCAGTGTATCTGTATTGTCACCAGGGGGATGTAAAGGACAGTAATACATACCAGTGTACGATATCTTCCAGTGTATCTGTATTGTCACCAGGGGGATGTAAAGGACAGTAATACATACCAGTGTAGGATATCTTCCAGTGTATCTGTATTGTCACCAGGGGGATGTAAAGGACAGTAATACATACCAGTGTAGGATATCTTCCAGTGTATCTGTATTGTCACCAGGGGGATGTAAAGGACAGTAATACATACCAGTGTAGGATATCTTCCAGTGTATCTGTATTGTCACCAGGGGGATGTAAAGGACAGTAATACATACCAGTGTAGGATATCTTCCAGTGTATCTGTATTGTCACCAGGGGGATGTAAAGGACAGTAATACATACCAGTGTAGGATATCTTCCAGTGTATCTGTATTGTCACCAGGGGGATGTAAAGGACAGTAATACATACCAGTGTAGGATATCTTCCAGTGTATCTGTATTGTCACCAGGGGGATGTAAAGGACAGTAGTACATACCAGTGTAGGATATCTTCCAGTGTATCTGTATTGTCACCAGGGGGATGTAAAGGACAGTAATACATACCAGTGTAGGATATCTTCCAGTGTATCTGTATTGTCACCAGGGGGATGTAAAGGACAGTAATACATACCAGTGTAGGATATCTTCCAGTGTATCTGTATTGTCACCAGGGGGATGTAAAGGACAGTAATACATACCAGTGTAGGATATCTTCCAGTGTATCTGTATTGTCACCAGGGGGATGTAAAGGACAGTAATACATACCAGTGTAGGATATCTTCCAGTGTATCTGTATTGTCACCAGGGGGTGTAAAGGACAGTAATACATACCAGTGTAGGATATCTTCCAGTGTATCTGTATTGTCACCAGGGGGATGTAAAGGACAGTAATACATACCAGTGTAGGATATCTTCCAGTGTATCTGTATTGTCACCAGGGGGATGTAAAGGACAGTAGTACATACCAGTGTAGGATATCTTCCAGTGTATCTGTATTGTCACCAGGATGTATGTAAAGGATAGTAATACATACCAGTGTAGGATATCTTCCAGTGTATCTGTATTGTCACCAGGGGGATGTAAAGGACAGTAATACATACCAGTGTAGGATATCTTCCAGTGTATCTGTATTGTCACCAGGGGGATGTAAAGGACAGTAGTACATACCAGTGTAGGATATCTTCCAGTGTATCTGTATTGTCACCAGGGGGTATGTAAAGGACAGTAATACATACCAGTGTAGGATATCTTCCAGTGTATCTGTATTGTCACCAGGGGGATGTAAAGGACAGTAGTACATACCAGTGTAGGATATCTTCCAGTGTATCTGTATTGTCACCAGGGGATGTAAAGGACAGTAATACATACCAGTGTAGGATATCTTCCAGTGTATCTGTATTGTCACCAGGGGGATGTAAAGGACAGTAATACATACCAGTGTAGGATATCTTCCAGTGTATCTGTATTGTCACCAGGGGGATGTAAAGGACAGTAATACATACCAGTGTAGGATATCTTCCAGTGTATCTGTATTGTCACCAGGGTATGTAAAGGACAGTAATACATACCAGTGTAGGATATCTTCCAGTGTATCTGTATTGTCACCAGGGGATGTAAAGGACAGTAATACATACCAGTGTAGGATATCTTCCAGTGTATCTGTATTGTCACCAGGGGGATGTAAAGGACAGTAATACATACCAGTGTAGGATATCTTCCAGTGTATCTGTATTGTCACCAGGGGGATGTAAAGGACAGTAATACATACCAGTGTAGGATATCTTCCAGTGTATCTGTATTGTCACCAGGGGGGATGTAAAGGACAGTAATACATACCAGTGTAGGATATCTTCCAGTGTATCTGTATTGTCACCAGGGGGATGTAAAGGACAGTAATACATACCAGTGTAGGATATCTTCCAGTGTATCTGTATTGTCACCAGGGGATGTAAAGGACAGTAATACATACCAGTGTAGGATATCTTCCAGTGTATCTGTATTGTCACCAGGGGAGATGTAAAGGACAGTAATACATACCAGTGTAGGATATCTTCCAGTGTATCTGTATTGTCACCAGGGGATGTAAAGGACAGTAATACATACCAGTGTAGGATATCTTCCAGTGTATCTGTATTGTCACCAGGGGATGTAAAGGACAGTAATACATACCAGTGTAGGATATCTTCCAGTGTATCTGTATTGTCACCAGGGGGATGTAAAGGACAGTAGTACATACCAGTGTAGGATATCTTCCAGTGTATCTGTATTGTCACCAGGGGATGTAAAGGACAGTAATACATACCAGTGTAGGATATCTTCCAGTGTATCTGTATTGTCACCAGGGTGGATGTAAAGGACAGTAATACATACCAGTGTAGGATATCTTCCAGTGTATCTGTATTGTCACCAGGGGGGATGTAAAGGACAGTAATACATACCAGTGTAGGATATGTTCCAGTGTATCTGTATTGTCACCAGGGGGGATGCAAAGGACAGTAAAACATACCAGTGTAGGATATCTTCCAGTGTATCTGTATTGTCACCAGGATGTATGTAAAGGATAGTAATACATACCAGTGTAGGATATCTTCCAGTGTATCTGTATTGTCACCAGGGGGATGTAAAGGACAGTAATACATACCAGTGTAGGATATCTTCCAGTGTATCTGTATTGTCACCAGGGGATGTAAAGGACAGTAGTACATACCAGTGTAGGATATCTTCCAGTGTATCTGTATTGTCACCAGGATGGATGTAAAGGACAGTAATACATACCAGTGTAGGATATCTTCCAGTGTATCTGTATTGTCACCAGGGGGAATGTAAAGGACAGTAATACATACCAGTGTAGGATATCTTCCAGTGTATCTGTATTGTCACCAGGGGGGATGTAAAGGACAGTAATACATACCAGTGTAGGATATCTTCCAGTGTATCTGTATTGTCACCAGGGGATGTAAAGGACAGTAGTACATACCAGTGTAGGATATCTTCCAGTGTATCTGTATTGTCACCAGGGGGATGTAAAGGACAGTAATACATACCAGTGTAGGATATCTTCCAGTGTATCTGTATTGTCACCAGGGGGATGTAAAGGACAGTAATACATACCAGTGTAGGATATCTTCCAGTGTATCTGTATTGTCACCAGGGGGATGTAAAGGACAGTAATACATACCAGTGTAGGATATCTTCCAGTGTATCTGTATTGTCACCAGGGGATGTAAAGGACAGTAATACATACCAGTGTAGGATATCTTCCAGTGTATCTGTATTGTCACCAGGGGGGATGTAAAGGACAGTAGTACATACCAGTGTAGGATATCTTCCAGTGTATCTGTATTGTCACCAGGGGGATGTAAAGGACAGTAATACATACCAGTGTAGGATATCTTCCAGTGTATCTGTATTGTCACCAGGGGGATGTAAAGGACAGTAATACATACCAGTGTAGGATATCTTCCAGTGTATCTGTATTGTCACCAGGGGGATGTAAAGGACAGTAATACATACCAGTGTAGGATATCTTCCAGTGTATCTGTATTGTCACCAGGGGGATGTAAAGGACAGTAGTACATACCAGTGTAGGATATCTTCCAGTGTATCTGTATTGTCACCAGGGGATGTAAAGGACAGTAATACATACCAGTGTAGGATATCTTCCAGTGTATCTGTATTGTCACCAGGATGGATGTAAAGGACAGTAATACATACCAGTGTAGGATATCTTCCAGTGTATCTGTATTGTCACCAGGATGGATGTAAAGGACAGTAATACATACCAGTGTAGGATATCTTCCAGTGTATCTGTATTGTCACCAGGGGGATGTAAAGGACAGTAATACATACCAGTGTAGGATATCTTCCAGTGTATCTGTATTGTCACCAGGGGGATGTAAAGGACAGTAATACATACCAGTGTAGGATATCTTCCAGTGTATCTGTATTGTCACCAGGGGGATGTAAAGGACAGTAGTACATACCAGTGTAGGATATCTTCCAGTGTATCTGTATTGTCACCAGGGGATGTAAAGGACAGTAGTACATACCAGTGTAGGATATCTTCCAGTGTATCTGTATTGTCACCAGGATGGATGTAAAGGACAGTAATACATACCAGTGTAGGATATCTTCCAGTGTATCTGTATTGTCACCAGGGGGATGTAAAGGACAGTAATACATACCAGTGTAGGATATCTTCCAGTGTATCTGTATTGTCACCAGGGGGATGTAAAGGACAGTAATACATACCAGTGTAGGATATCTTCCAGTGTATCTGTATTGTCACCAGGGGATGTAAAGGACAGTAATACATACCAGTGTAGGATATCTTCCAGTGTATCTGTATTGTCACCAGGGGGATGTAAAGGACAGTAGTACATACCAGTGTAGGATATCTTCCAGTGTATCTGTATTGTCACCAGGGGGGATGTAAAGGACAGTAGTACATACCAGTGTATCTGTATTGTGACCAGGGGATGTACAGGACAGTAGTATATACCAGTGTATCTGTATTGTCACCAGGGGGATGTAAAGGACAGTAATACATACCAGTGTAGGATATCTTCCAGTGTATCTGTATTGTCACCAGGGGGATGTAAAGGACAGTAATACATACCAGTGTAGGATATCTTCCAGTGTATCTGTATTGTCACCAGGGGATGTAAAGGACAGTAGTACATACCAGTGTATCTGTATTGTCACCAGGGGATGTACAGGACAGTAGTACATACCAGTGTATCTGTATTGTCACCAGGGGATGTACAGGACAGTAGTACATACCAGTGTATCTGTATTGTCACCAGGGGATGTACAGGACAGTAGTACATACCAGTGTATCTGTATTGTCACCAGGGGATGTAAAGGACAGTAGTACATACCAGTGTATCTGTATTGTCACCAGGGGATGTACAGGACAGTAGTACATACCAGTGTATCTGTATTGTCACCAGGGGATGTACAGGACAGTAGTACATACCAGTGTATCTGTATTGTCACCAGGGGGGATGTAAAGGACAGTAGTACATACCAGTGTATCTGTATTGTCACCAGGGGATGTACGGGACAGTAGTACATACCAGTGTATCTGTATTGTCACCAGGGGGGATGTAAAGGACAGTAGTACATACCAGTGTATCTGTATTGTCACCAGGGGATGTACAGGACAGTAGTACATACCAGTGTATCTGTACTGTCACCAGGGGGATGTAAAGGACAGTAGTACATACCAGTGTATCTGTATTGTCACCAGGGGGATGTAAAGGACAGTAGTACATACTAATGTATCTGTATTGTCACCAGGGGATGTACAGGACAGTAGTACATACCAGTGTATCTGTATTGTCACCAGGGGATGTAAAGGACAGTAGTACATACCAGTGTAGGATATCTTCCAGTGTATCTGTATTGTCTCCAGGGGATGTACAGGACAGTAGTACATACCAGTGTATCTGTATTGTCACCAGGGGGATGTAAAGGACAGTAGTACATACCAGTGTATCTGTATTGTCACCAGGGGGATGTAAAGGACAGTAATACATACCAGTGTAGGATATCTTCCACTGTGTCTGTATTGTCACCAGGGGGGATGTAAAGGACAGTAATACATACCAGTGTAGGATATCTTCCATTGTATCTGTATTGTCACCAGGGGGGATGTAAAGGACAGTAGTACATACCAGTGTGTCTGTTTTGTCACCAGGGGATGTACAGGACAGTAGTACATACCAGTGTATCTGTATTGTCACCAGGGGATGTACAGGACAGTAGTACATACCAGCGTATCTGTATTGTCACCAGGGGATGTACAGGACAGTAGTACACACCAGTGTATCTGTATTGTCACCAGGGGGATGTAAAGGACAGTAGTACATACCAGTGTATCTGTATTGTCACCAGGGGATGTACAGGACAGTAGTACATACCAGTGTATCTGTATTGTCACCAGGGGGATGTAAAGGACAGTAGTACATATTTGTTTATAATTGTTTAATCTGAGGATAGCAATAAGAAGCTGTGCTGAACTGACTTCTGGTGTCAGTTTGCTGTGAGGGGAAATGTGGTAGCTATTCTGAAATATTAAAGCGATACCATCACCCTTCCTCTTTACATGGTCATTACAGGCGATATCATAGCCAGGAGGTATAACTTCAGAGTCATTTAGGCTGGGTTTAAGCCAAGTTTCCATTACAGCAAAACATCAACCTTATGTTGGGTAATCCGAGCATGTAGTTCAGAAGTTTTAACATAGGATCATAGGAAGTTACTAGGCTATTGGCCCTGAGGCCCTTACAAGCCTAGCCAATAATTTAGCCCATGTTCCAACAAGTCAGCACCCTATGGCACTGTCCAGCAGGGGCACAGGTGGAATCCCAGGGGTGTATTTTCTGTTCCCCATCCAATTATCCAGGTTGCGCTTAAAAAGGGTTAATGAGGTACTCTGCTTGACATGAAGATGGAGTCTATTCCACAAGAGGGGGAGTCTCTGGGACACAAATCTGTCCCTCCAAAAAGTCCTATTGATGGACCAGGTTGAGGTTGTGTCTGCAGGTTACTTGAGTGGAGCTTGACTTGTGGATATGCAGCAGTCCCATCAAGGTGGGGTCTGAGATTGCTTTGTATGCCAGACAGAGGTCACCTCTGAGGAGTCTGTATGAAACTGAGTAGAGAGACAGGGTTTTTAGCCTATGTGTGTAGGGTAGATGTTTGAGGCCCTGGATTCTCCTGGTGAAGAACCTTTGTGATCTCTCCAGCTGCTGCATGTGCTTTGCAAGGTACATGTTTCTGGCACCAGTCATTTGTTTGGGTGAGGCCTTCTTGGAAGACGTCCACATCACTTGGGGAATTGATGACCATGCTTGCAGTTATCTGCAAACTTGGTCAGCCATAACCCACTGGTTTTGGCCTGCACCTCAGAGAAGTATATCCTGAATAACAGAGGCCCAAGTCCAATCCCAGGGGTATGCTGCTCATTACGGGTCTACTGCTTGAGGTGGCTTCCCCTGTTATGATTACGTGGGTTGTATCAGTGAGCCAGTTAGCTACCCATCTAATAGCATATGGATTGATGTCTAGTTGAGAGAGTTTATATATTATGCCTGAGTGGGGAATAGTGTTGAAGGCTTTGGCCAGGTCAAGGTAGGTGGTGTGCACCGTCTTCCCCTCATCAATCGCTTTGGTGACTGTCTAAAAGAAATCGATCATATTTAACAGACATGACCTCCCCTTGACAAAGCCAAACTGTGTGGGGTCAAGTGTTTGGAGGTTGCCAATGTCCCTGTTAATGAGGTCCATGATAATCCATTCCATGGCCTTGCATAACAGGCTAGTTAGGCTGATGGGTCTATAATTTCCCAGATCGGTGGGCACTCCACCTTTGTGTAAAGGGATGCTGTCCACCACTCTGCTGAGACAATGTCGGTACTCAGGCTTTGGTTGAATAGGGTGTCTAATGGTGCTGCAAGTTCATGCCTGAATTCATGTAGGAATGCAGCCTGGGATGTTATTGGGTCCCATGGAGGCTGTATTTTTTGCCTTTGAGAGGGCACTGATGACCTTTTCTCTAGAGATAAGGGGAAAGGTACTGGGGATGTCCTGATTTACTGATGGGGAGGGGTGAAGTTTTCGTTGAATCTGTTAGCCAGTAGGTTGGCTAGAGCTACAGCATTTGTGTATGTGGTGTCCTTGACCACCAGTTCTGAACAGATCTGGGTGCTTCCTTTGAGATTGCAGACATATGTGAAGCAGATCTTATGATTGTCTGTAGTAGATGTGGCCAATTTGGACTCGAAGTTGGCTTTAGAGGATTTCACTAGTGCTCTTATTTGCTTGTTCAGGCTAAGGAGAGATAACTTCCAATTGGGCACCTGCTGCTCCTTGGTCCTGGACAGGAATTTTTTCCTTTTTTTTACACAGCTTTTTATTGCAGATGTCTACCAGACAGGTTTACTCTTCCTTGTAGAGGATGATTTTGTGTTGTCTGGTATTCCTGATTCAATGCATCTCTACAAGTGCTCGTATACCACTTTGGTGTAGATTTGGACATTGGTGCCAGTTCCTACAGTGGGAAGGGGGCTGTGAAGCTGTTTATACTTTCCATCAGGAGATTATAATCAGCTTTGTAGAAGTTTTTTTTTGTTTGACCCTAGCTAGAGGGCGTCAGGGGAGATGCTGACTTCGAAAGTGACCTCTTTATGGTTGGATCTTACCAGGGAGGATGATACTGTAGGAGTGTTGCAGTGGTTCCTCATGTTGGTTAATACCAAGTCCAAGATATTACCACCTCTTGCTGGGGTATCAACTAGCTGTTCCAAGGCATCTACATTGATAAAATTGAGCAATCTTTGGGCATTCGAGTTCTAGCATGAGTAGTTTTCCAATCTATGGTTGGGTAGTTAAAGTCCCCAGGATTAGGGTAAAGTGTTGAACCTTGATAGATTTGAAGAGGTCCAGATAGGTGGAGTGGGCATCTTGAGTCAAATTTGGGGGCCTGTAGCTAACTATGATTTGAATAGGGGTCTTGTCAATGTGTCTCCTGTGCGTCATACTGTTTGACCAGCCTGGTGGTGTGTGTGTCTTAAATATATATTGAAACTTCACCTCCTTTGGCTTTACTACCCACAGGTTGGGGTCTGAATGCATGATAAGATGAGTAACCAGGTAAGGCTGGGGTGCTCTCTGCAGCTTTGCACCAGGTTTCTGTGACTGCACAAATATCAGCATCTTCCAGGGTTGAGAATGCTTGCAATGAGTGCAATTTCATGTTTAGACTCTTAGTGTTAGCAGTGTTACCTTTAATTTGCATTTTGTTGAAATTTTTATGTTGGTTTTATCGACCTCAGGACTTTTCCTAAAAAAGGCACTATGGGGGAGGCAAGATCCTTTGCCAGAAGCCTGAAGCCCAAGTGAGACAGATGTAGGCTATCTCTAGCAAAGCATCATGGTCTGTCAATCATATCTCTCCAGGCTGTCAGGTACTGTATCCCCCTGGAATGACACCAGAAACTATGCCAATTGTTAAAGTCAATCATTTTCTGTTTGTATTGAGGCATCATTTTGGGTGATGGTAGACTGCTGCTTAAGGCTATATTATATAGTCCAGGGAGGTACGTCTCAAGTCATTCACCCCAACATGGACTATGGCAGAGTCATAACAGTAGCTGCTGTTGAGAGACTTGAGTGTGTGTGATATGGTGGATTCTGGCATCTGACAGACCACTAACAGTGACTTTCTCCTTATCCAGTCTGGTGAGAGGCGCATCTATGTGTCTCACAATGGAGTCTCCTATGACTAATATGTTGGGTTTATAGTTAGGCTTTTGTGGTTGTGAGACACTGGTGTGTGGACTATGCGTGGTATGCAGTGTGGAGGGTTGTGGAGTTCACATGTGTTTTTGACTCTGAGGTCGCCTTTTTTTGGGTATGTTTTTGTTGAGAACCTCCATATGTGTGTGTATTGTGTAGTTGTGAGTGGTGTTTGAGGTGTAGTGATTGTGTTGACAACCTTCTCAGTTCCAGATATACTGGCTTGTGAGGGAGAGAGCATAGAGTCTAGGTTCTTAATGAATTTGCATCTCTCACAAATTGTGTCCCTAGCTGGTAGTAGTAGATAATTGTCTGTGTACAAGAGGCAGCTGCTATATTGTCTCAGGATGCCCATAGGTGAAACCATCAGAAATTGTCCATCCATATTTGTCAGAATATGTGGGAGAGAGGCCAAGGAGAGCTAAGGGGTAGGCCTGAAGCCCAAGTGCTTAGACCAAAACTAAGAGGCTTAGAATAACACTTAAAATTTAAACAGGCTAAAAATAAGCAGTAATAAATGTAGCAGAGAATATGCAATTGAACACTTTACAGAACAAGCAGCAAGTAGCAGAAAAAGCAAGATAAAGTAATAGAGTAGGACGAGGAAACACAAATACAGTAAAAGCATCTGAGAAAGAACAGAAGATAATTCAAGGTTAAGAAACTAAGGGGGTTGGCCTTCCCAAACGTTTTTCTGTATTAAGCAGAATGAGCTAATGAGACTGGACAGGGAGGAGTGTCCCAGATCTAATTTACAGCAGGGGTGGGCAACTGCAAAGCCACCAAGATTAAGAACAAAACAACAATAGGGAGGGCGGAGAACTATATAGCTACTAGCTACACTATTTTAGGTAGAAAACACTACAGAAATGTTTATCACAGCAGAAAAACAGCAGTGAGACACTAAATTAAAGTTTTAAACAAAAAAGGAGCAAGGAGACTCTAGAGAATGCTTTTAACTGCAAACAAATCAGTTGTGATACACTCCTTAGCAGAAAAATCAGAACAACAACAGATGCTTAACAAATGGAGAAAATTTCCAATTACTACCTTTCACACAGTGAAACTTATCTAAAAAAGCTTTACAAAAAGTGAGGCAGACAATTTCAGTACAACAGTGCAGATTAGTTTATAGTAAAACATAGGCAGCAGACAATAGCAAGTGCAGTAAATGGTAAGAATAAGAAATAACTAGTAATAATAAGCAAAAATACAGGATACTTGTTGTTGTATATCACAGATCAGAGGTGTGGTCAGTGCCCCTCCTCCATTTAGCTCAGTGTGAATAATCAGAAGCCCTCTCAAAGGTAGGGCTTAAGTACCAAACGTTTCAAACCTGAAACAACTTTAAAAAAGCTCAAAAGAACCAATGAGGTGCATACTCCAAGACCTAGACTAGCCAACCTTTACCAGTCAGTGGCCAATCAACACAATAATCTCACTAAAGTGAAGAATGTCTTCTGCTAATCCAAGATGGCCAGAAAATTGTGCTCAAAACAAGCAGCCACTGCAAACAAACAACTAGGCCCAGAGACAGCAAATCTGAAATTGGACAATGCTACAACTACTAGCTACACTATTTTAGGCAGAAAGCACTACAGAAGAGACTGCTAAAGAAGAGATGTTTCACAAAATGGTAGTGTAGAGGACAGATCATGCAGGGAAATCCTGAGATGTTCTGATGTACCAGCGAAACTGAAATAAACAGACTGTATTAATATTATGAAGCACAAATAAGCAACTGGACTGGTACTCCACAACAGGATTTGTTAATTGGAAGGGCACATCATGTGTATGCTCCTGGCCATGAGAAAGCAATTAAGACCTGTATTAGTAAAGAGCCAATCATATCAGCAGAAATAATTGATCATGATAAAACTGTGACAAAAGGACAAAGAATTAAAAATTGGACATTGTAAAGTGTTTGTGGAAAATGATTATTCACTGTACACCAGACAAATGAGAAACAATTTTATCCCAACAATCATGTAATATTGAGAGGCTGGTGTGATTCAAATTACTGTACCCAGCTGTATTCAGAATATTTTTTCCTGGAGGATCAAAGTCATTTTTCGATGCAGAGCAGCTTAAGGAGGAAATACAAAAGTTTGTCCAACAAAAAGTGAGCCAGCAAAAGGAAGGGGTCTCCCCTTCTCATTCTTCTGATAATAAAGCTTATAGAGAGATTTTGCCAGTGAAACCTTTTACAATGTTCCAAAGGAAGACGTTTAAGAAGCCAAAAAAAAAAAAATACAGGGGCTGACTAGAAGAACTGAGAGTACCTTGGACTTTAGCATTTAGTAAACATTATTTGTATGAGACATTTCATGATACAAATTGCAGGTTATGTGATAAAGTATTTTCAGTTATTATGTGTGATACAGATACTAAAGTAAACAAGTGTTTTTGTCTTATTTTATAGATTTAAGAAATGTAGGCATTACAATGTAAAAAGAGACAAAAGGCTGGACAAAAGCATGTTTAAGTTAATATGTTGTAGTCTTGGGTTGTTGAGGTGGAGGATGGGGTGTAAAGGTGCACAGATTATAATATATGTAGAGGTGATATGTTCTGTCTTACTTTTGCATAGGTCGGTATCTGGATCAAGGCTTTTGCCTTAATGGAATAACAAGTGTTTTGTATAAGCAAGTAAAAAAGTGGATACTGAATATAATGAAACATTTCCCTTGGGCAAATAAATACTTAGTGCAAGTTGAGAGGTTTGGAGAGTTGTATGTACATTTGGAACTTGTGTTTCCATGGAGACAAGCTGACTATAGGGGAAGCAATAAAAGCCAGTACACTTTTAATGCTAAAAGTTAATGTTTTCTGAAAGAATATATGTAAGCTATTTTTCACATCTGGGAGGGGAATGAAGATAAGACAAAAACAGACTGCGATAAATAGCAGTACAGGCTGTAATATGTGTCTTAACGTTAGGATAAGTTATACCTCCATGTGTGCAGCTATCAGTTTGGGGCAATTGTTCCTATCAGGAGGGTTAAAATTCATTATTTGAAAATGTACATAGTTTTGTGTGTTTGTTTTAAGTTAATAGGTTCTTGTTCTGGGCTTGTGTCTTGTAAAATGTGACATAGACTCAAATGGCGATGACAAGAAATAACTGTATAAGAGATCAGACTGCCAAACCTTATTGGGCGCATGAAAATAGGTATTTAAAAAAAGCTGTCATGATAGATGGGAATAATAACTTCTTATCATAATGGTTATACTAAACATATTGTTTTGGAATGTGAATGGCCTCACAAGTATAGATGAAAAGGTCAGAGTATTGAATTATATTAAGAACAGGAGAGTGCAAATAGCACATTTGGAAAGAACTAAGCATGTGAATTTGATAAGGAAAGGATTTCAAAATGTATATTCAGCAGCATATCAGGGACAAAGGAAAAAGGAAATGCGTATATCAAATGCTAGATAGTGATAGAAGAAAAAAGATAGTGATGATAGATTTGTGATAGTAAGGGGTTACTGGCAAGGGAGGATGATTATGCTGGCGTGTATTTATATTCCAACTAAAACTGCTGTTATGGAGCCTAAGAAACATTTGGGAGAAATAATTATCTTTGAACAGGGAGTATTACTTAAAGGTGGGGACTGGAACTTGATGTTCAACAGTGAGCATGTATCTGGGGGACCTAGAAGGAAAGTTATAACAAATGAGAATAGATTTCTGCAGAAATTTATGAAAATATTTGGTATGGAAGATGTGAATTCAGTAATAGGAACTCGGAGAGAATTTACATATTATTTCCCAAGGTACAATAATTGGGCTAGACTAGACAGAAATTATATTTCACAATAACAAGTGCATTTAATTGAAAGCTTTGACAAACATCCAATAAATATTTCCAATCATGTGCCAATAACAAGTAAGATACAAATGCAGGATAATGAAGAAAAATGAGACATGAACTTCCCCACTTACCTGTTAAAAAGAGAGGAATTTAAGTAATGAGTAGTGAAAATTATTTATTTATTTTATTTTACATTTGTTTACCGGGAAGGTCCGACTGGATATATGTCCATTTTCAGTGGAGGCCCGGGGAGAAAAGCTCCAGTATGCGGAGTACAAATACATAAGGAACAATGGAAACATTTAGAGATAAGTATAATATGCAGTAATCAGTAGGGTTACAAACATAGATAAACCATAGTCAACATCAGAATCATGCAGCTTCAGTTTCAGACAATAATACATGCAGTTATGGGCTAAGTCCCTTCAGGAATTCATACACCTATTAGAGTATATGATTGAGATGCTTAGGGAGAGTTTGCAGGAACAGCTGGTGGTGATTAGTCGGGGTTTAAGCAGGGACATTGCCAATGCTGTAAGAAGAGTAGTTTGAGGCTTTTTTTAAACTGGGTTAAGGAGGATTGATGAGTAAGTTTGGCAGGTAGCATATTCCAAGTTTTGCCTACTGAGTTGGTGAATAGTGAGTCCCCAGCCACATTTATGCTCTTAGTTGTTTGTACCAGCAGTTTGTCAGCAGAACATAGTGCCCTCTGGTTGCTGTATGGTTTGATGATCTTATTTAGTGCTGGTATTTTTTCAGGTTGATATAGTATTTTGTAGGTTATTATAAGTTGTTTGTATTGGAGAAGACTGGGCCACCCCGGCTATCCTAGTTGAGTTAGGTTGATACAATGGTGGGTCCTAGAGGTAGCACCTGTAGAATATCTAGCAATATGGTTGTAATAGCGAGCACGTTTGGTAAGGGTGCTTGGTTCAGATTAGTGAAGAGGGGGGAGGCATAGAGGAGAGTAGATAGTAGGTGGGACCGAGTGATGGTGGTTTTTGAAAAAGAAGTGAGGAAAGGATTGATCCTGTATAGGGAGCCCAGTTTTTTGTTGACAGACTTGATGGTTTGATTGACATGGATATCTTATTTTGGGGCATTATCGACTGTGATGCCCAGGTGTTTTGTGTGAGTATCTGGGGATATAATTGTGCCATTGTTGGAACTTATAGCAAAGAATAGTGAGGAGGATTTACAGGTGGGGAAAAGATGAGCAGTTTAGTTTTGTTGAGGTTTAATAGAAGCTGACAGTTTGCAAACCATTTTCTACATCATTGAAAGTATTCTGGGTTAGGTCATCAGCTCAGTACATATTAAAGTAGAGTCATCTGCGTATTGGATGCAGGTGGCCTTGGGAGTGATGGTGGGTAGGTCATTGATAAAGACTGAGAAGAGTAGTGGTCCTAGTATGGAGCCTTGGGGGACTCCTAGAGTGATGGGTAGATGTATGGATAGGGTATTCTGCCATAAAACCGCTTTTTGTCTATCAGACAGGTAAGACTGGAACCATTTAATAGAGCTACTGTTCAGGGACAGTTCCTCCAGGGTACTTGGTACAGGGTGATTGACCATGTCGAAGGCCTTAGAGACATCTAGGAAGAGAGCTGAGGTAAGTTTGTTATTGTTTTGGGTGATGTTGATAGAGTTATTGAAGGATAGGAAGGCTGATGTGGTGCTGTGGTGTGGCCTAAAACCATGCTGAGAGTTGGCCAGTAGTTCATTTTGGGTGATATAGTGCATTCATTTTTTGTGGATGCACTTTTCCATAATTTTGGCAAGTGGTGATAGTATGGCTATTGGATGGAAGTTTGAGAGGTCTGAAGGATTTTCTCCTTTATGAAGGGGAATGACATGGGAAACCTTCCAGAGAGAGAGGAGATAGTGGCTTCAGTGCAGTTTATTGTGATCGAGATGGGGTATGCAATGGCATCTGTCCCTTTTTGTAAATATTCTGGTGGGAGGTGATCAGCTGCTAGGGTAATGTGTTTTAGTTTGTTAATTAGAGCTCGGATGGCTGATGTAGATACAGGCTGGAAGGTGAAAGGGAGCGAGGTAGTGGCTGTGGAGGAGTTCTAAAAGGTGCTGGTGGGGGGTAGCTGGCTAGCTAGTGATTGGATGGTTTTGGTAAAAAAATTGTTAATGATGTTAGCAGTTTCCTCTGGCGTTTTAAGGGCGCAAGCTGAGGTGGTGGGGTTGGGGGTGGAGGTTTGTCCAGGGTGGAGCAGTTTGTTTATGCCTGCCCAAAATGTTTGAGCTTTGTTCTGGTGTTTTTACTGAAGGTGTAGATAGAAGTTTTTTTGTCTAACAATGTGGCTTTCTTGGTATCATTTGTTAGTTGTCGTAATTTAATAGGTCAAGTGGGTCTTTGGAGGAATGCGATTTGTCCCGTGCTTTATTTCTTGCTATGATTTTGGTTTTTGTTACTTTAGAGAGCCAGGGGGTGGTCTTAGTTTTGGCTCTGAGGGTGCGGATAGGACCATGGTAATCTAGAATGGAGAGAAATTTTGAATTAAAATATGATACAGCATCATCTAGTGGAAGTTCTTTAAGTATGGCCCAATTGGGGTCTATATTAGAATCGCAAAAGCTGACTTTCGAGAATACAAGTTCATCGACACATAAACATCAATGTACTAAAAGAGCGAAGGACGAAAATAGTGAAATGCAGAATACTGAATGTTTTTCTTTGGGCAGCAGGGTGATCGTGGGGATGAGGAAATAAATCCTTTTCCCCACTGTAGTGCAGTCTCAGAGTTGGTATATTTAAGTAATGGGGTGTGGGGGTGCAAAATCATTTGAAAAGTGTTTTACATTAGGTTTGTTCAGTTATGTTTACCTTACCTGTATGGCGCTGTTGCTTCTGGAAATACGTTCAGCATTCTGCATTTCGCTATTTTAGTCCTTCGCTCTTTTCGTGCATCGATGTTTCCGTGTCGATGAATTTGTATTCGCGAAAGTCAGCTTTCATGATTCTAATATAGACCCGCCCAATTGCATACTTTAAGTTCATTCTGAAAGTCAGTGGAGTTAAAGTTCTTGTTGTTTCTGATAGATTTATATAGAACTTGGTGGTGGTTATTGACTTTATGCTTAATGATGTAAGTGAGTAGATGGTCACTTATATCATCTGGGAGGGTACCCATGTTATACAGGTCTAGGTGATTGTTGACAAGAATCCAGTCCAGGATACTGCCTTTGTAGTTGGATTTAGCCATTGGGTATAGCCGTGAAGGTTTATATGGGTGGTGGGAGATTCCGAGGAACAATTGTTCCAGTCAATATTAACGTCTCCTAACACCATAGTTTCATGGGGGTATGTGTTGGAAAGCCATTATTCAAGAACTATCAGGGAAGATGCACATTTCTTCAATAGTTATAGCTAGTGAGTGGAATAAAATGAAAGTGTAGTTTTAAAATAAGGTAGAAATAAAAGAAAAAGAGATATGGTTAAGAAGTAACAAGAATTACTTCTTACAAAGGCTACAGTATTGCAGAATTAGGGGAATCTCACTGAACACGAACGTGCAGCTGTGTAACGCTAAAGAGAAAATAAGGGAGTATCTGGATAACGGACATGAGTTTAAAAAGACTACTGTTAAGCAACTGTTTTTTGATAACTCCAGAGCACAAAAACCCTTAGAACAATGACTTAGGCAGCAGAAAATAGAAAGGATGTTGACAAACGTAGGGAGCCTATAACAAAAAAAATCATATCTAGAGATCCTGTAGAGGTACTAG
>NC_056749.1:56952714-56954521 GCF_019279795.1 Protopterus annectens | reverse complement strand
CTTGCTGTCTTGTTTGAATATATGTAAACCATTTTTTTTGGTTTACATTGCCGTGCTGTTATGCTACGCCCGCGCCACTTCGTGAATTGCTACTTGCCTTCATTTGCATGATGCAACACCGCACATGGGGTATTTAACATACCTATGCCGGAGGCGGCGCAACTCTGGCATACGCCGCTGATGCACGTGGGTTTGGGTCGTACCTGAATCGCTCGGTGGCCATGTCTGGCGTTGTGGCGCCTACGCCATGCGTGCGCCTGGCGCAAGGTTCATGAATCCCGGGGATTATGCGTAAACTCAGCTTAAACAACATAAATCATAACAATTTCTACCAAATATATGCAGGCGGGCAAGCCCCCCTGCACCCCCCATGTGGGGGGCTGCGCCCTCACAGCCCCTGCTAATTAAATATATCAACTCCAAGATTGCACATAGTGTAGTTAAGTGCAATCTTGGAGTAGATATATAGACATATTCTAAAACCACCTTGAGACGCAATAGTACATTTATACCTCATTTGTCAGCGAGTGCAGAAATATTTGTCAAAGCTGTAGAAAAGGCTTTATACGATGAGACCTCTTTTTCTAGTAAGGTCAGTCATGGGAATTTGTCCAAAGCAGAACAACTAACCATGCAAGAACTGAAAAACAATGTGAACATCATTATAAGACCTGCTGATAAAGGCGGACCGGTGGTTGTATTAGATACTGAATATTATACACTTAAAATGTTACAGATGCTGGAAAGCACTTCATATGAACTATTTAACAAGGAATGTGTTTTTTCTTTGCAACAAAATATCTTTGATACCTTGTCTGAATGTAGAAGTATGAATGTAATTAATGATGATTTGTACCAATATTTTTTAGTGCAACATCCATTGATACCAACCATTAGCCGAAGGTTCATAAACATTTTTTTACAACCAGAATTTAGGCTGATTGTATCCGGCTCTGGATGGCTGACAGAACCCATGTCCATTTATTTAGACATTGAGTTAAAAACTATTTTGAAGTCTCATAAATATGCATTGAGGGACTCGGAGCATTTTCTTCATGATTTGTTTGGATGCTTAAAAGACATAGTGTGAATGAACTATTGTTGGTTACCATGGATGTAGTGTCCCTATTTACGTGCATTCCAAACAATGAAGGGGTAGAATCTGTTCGACAACTCATGATAGGGAGAGGAGATTTAGACATCAGACAAGTTGATTTTTTATGTCTACTTTTGGAGACAGTGTTAGAGAATAACATATTTTTGTTCAATGAGACTTGTTACAGGCAAAAGAAGGGAGTGGCCATAGGCACTAGCTGTGCCAACAGCTATGCCAATTTGGACATGATGGCATTTGAAAATTTGCACATTGTTAATCATAATAACATCATGTTTTACAGGAGGTTCGTAGACGATTTGTTCTTTCTGTGGAAAGGAACAAAAGAAGCTCTACTCAAGTTCCATATGGAACTTAATAATTTGGGGTCATTTCTAACCTTTACCATGGATTGTTCTGAGGAGAACATAAACTTCCTGGATATTACGGTGTATAAATCTGAACACACATACTTAACTAAGGTGCATCGAAAGCCATGTTATAGACCAGCCTTCTTACACCGAAGTAGCATGCACAATCCGAGAATCTTTCACAATATTATTCAAGGACAAGTGCTGAGGGTGTCAAGACTCTCATGCACTGAATCACATTTTGAACATGAGCTTTGTGAACTTAGAAAGGGACTTGTTAACAGGGGGTATACTACAGGAGAGATTTCTAGGGTATATTCCAATGTAGGGTCACTCAGATCAA
>NC_056749.1:56907714-56940214 GCF_019279795.1 Protopterus annectens | reverse complement strand
TTTACCCAGTCAGACTTTTCCCGGTCAACAAAGACAAATAAATAATAAGCTGGGATATGTCAAAAGAAAGTCTCTTAATGTAGATAGAAAAGATGACAGGTGCCTGAATAGATCTTTGGCGGATACCTTTCTAGTAGATGTTGATGAATTGAAATTCACTGACAGATGGTGGCTAGAGTGACAGGTTTTGAACCACGGCAGTGTGTTATCAGTACTGGCTATTTCAGTGACATTGTCTAAGAGAACTGAGTGACTGACAAGATCAGAGGCTCTGGTGAGATCAATAACAGTATAATTACGGGCTGCAGATGTGTTTCAATCAGGTTACGATGCTGCCTTTACAATGAAAAACAAGGGTAACGGGGCAGCTAACAAACTTAATAGGTTTGAGTATAGAGTTGATGTCATTTGTGAAGGCTCTGAAGTAAAATGAAAGGATGTATGGAGGGACGTGGGAGTGGTAGAGGCAGCTTGTCAATGTCTAGAGAAAGGGATGGAAAGTTTGCTGAAATCAGAAAGGAAATCAGAAGCAGAAATGTGGGAAGATGTGGAATTCAAGCACGGAAGATCATTTACGTTAGAAAATGGGGCAAGATGATTGATCTTTTTTCAGATGTTTTTGGTGGACTTTATTAGTGAGGTTTGGTATGATTTCATTACGTGACTTTTATGATGGTATATACCTTGCTTGCCAAGGTTGCGTAAGTTGGATGTAGCACTGTCTACTTATAGTAGAAGGAAGTGCTTTCCAAGAATGCCACAACCTGCCTCTGTTTTGTAGAAGGTTAACCTCTTGTTAGTTTTAGGATTAGTGGTAAACAGGAGTTTTGTAGGTCAGTCAGAAAGCTATTTTTATTGGCTGAAGCAGCATTTGTGACTCATTAAAGAAGATGCTGGTTTGCTTGTTTATTCTGTACATCCATAACTGATGTTTCAGTTTTTAAATGCACTTTTTATGCAGCCTCCATTGCACTACTTAATGAACTAATTGTATTTACTTTGTTGAATGCCTTTTTTCACTGCGTATCGATATCTGTCTCAGAAGCTGTTATGCAGTCAGTTTGATCTTTATGGTATGAAAGCTGCTATCTTATAAATTAACATTTATTTATTTATTTTGAATTTGTTAAGTGGGTTAGAGCACTGATCCCATTGGACCTATTTCAGTCTCAGCCTGTGGAAACACAATATATACAAGACATTATATATATAACAAATGATAAAATGGAATATATACCTATATTATATACAAAGTGAATATCAGAGTTGGCTTGAAAATATAAAGGCAATAGACGCATAGCAATATATACAGAATAACTGACTAAACACAATATATACATGCATTATATACAGATGGGTATCAGAACTGACACTGTGAAAGAATCACAGTGCAAAGCAGAGGGAAGTATGATAGGAAGAGTTTAAATTATATAAACGGGGGTAGGGGACAGAGGGAAATATGATAGGAAGAATTTAAATTATATAAACGGGGGGACAGAGGGAAGTATGATAGGAAGAGTTTAAATTATATAAACGGGAGGACAGAGGGAAGTATGATAGGAAGAGTTTAAATTATATAAACGGGGGTGGGGGACAGAGGGAAGTATGACAGGAAGAGTTTAAATTATATAAATGGGGGGACAGAGGGAAGTATGATAGGAAGAGTTTAAATTATATAAACGGGGGGACAGAGGGAAGTATGACAGGAAGAGTTTAAATTATATAAACGGGGGGACAGAGGGAAGTATGATAGGAAGAGTTTAAATTATATAAACGGGGGGACAGAGGGAAGTATGATAGGAAGAGTTTAAATTATATAAACGGGAGGACAGAGGGAAGTATGATAGGAAGAGTTTAAATTATATAAACGGGGGTGGGGGACAGAGGGAAGTATGACAGGAAGAGTTTAAATTATATAAATGGGGGACAGAGGGAAGTATGATAGGAAGAGTTTAAATTATACAAACGGGGGGACAGAGGGAAGTATGATAGGAAGAGCTTAAATTATACAAACGGGGGACAGAGGGAAGTATGATAGGAGGAATTTAAATTATACAAACGGGGGGACAGACAGAGAGAGCAGCTGCATTTTCTAGATTT
Organism: Protopterus annectens; assembly: GCF_019279795.1. Classification (NCBI taxonomy): domain Eukaryota; kingdom Metazoa; phylum Chordata; order Ceratodontiformes; family Protopteridae; genus Protopterus; species Protopterus annectens. Next base: position 56,938,114 of record NC_056749.1, on the reverse strand, counting down.
TTGTAATATGCTTTTAGTTTTTAGAAATTGGGGTAAGAGGATTGATTTTTAGTCAAACAAGGGAGAGTAATTTTCACCCTTTAGGACTAAAGACTGACAAAGCACGGTCTGTGGTGGGAGGCCTAGTTTGAGGAGATTGCAGGAGAGTGCAGTTAAGGGCTCCAAGGTTGTGTGGTGGTGCATCTCTGAATATTTGGAGGCTAGTGAGGTGAATGTCTCATTTTTGATAAGTTTGTCCTCTATGCCAACTCAATATAACAATTTCCTTAGTTGCAACCATTGAGTACCAAGTGTCTTGCTAACATGTGATTACTGGCTTGGTCATTACTATAGTCCCACAAGATTTTTTGTACTAGTAAGTGATGCAGAATTTCTTCCCTTTGTTTTTTTACTCCACATAAGAGGTCATCTTTCACTTCAGAACAGGTAAGAAGTAGTATTATCTTGCCTTACAACCTTAGTCATGCTCTTGCTTGGGTATTTAAAGTGCTGCTTTTCATCGTCCCTTTTTAAAGTAAAGTAGCTTACTTGTAAGCCAACTAATTCAGGAAGATATTCTTAAGTGCCAACCCTGAAGTTGGAAGGTGTAGTTTTTTCATCAAAAACAGATTCTTTCTTATCTTCACCTTCTGCTTTACTTCCACGGGGTATTAATGTTAGCGTCTGATGTGCTCCCCTTTCCTTTCGCTTGTTTCCCTACCTTAGAGCGCATAGCACCCTCTTACTTTCTCCTTAGTTAGAGTGCATAGCACCCTCTTACTTTCTCCTTAGTTAGAGCGCATAGCACCCTCTTACTTTCTCCTTAGTTAGAGTGCATAGCACCCTCTTACTTTCTCCTTAGTTAGAGCGCATAGCACCCTCTTACTTTCTCCTTAGTTAGAGCGCATAGCACCCTCTTACTTTCTCCTTAGTTAGAGCGCATAGCACCCTCTTACTTTCTCCTTAGTTAGAGCATAGCACCCTCTTACTTTCTCCTTAGTTAGAGCGCATAGCACCCTCTTACTTTCTCCTTAGTTAGAGCGCATAGCACCCTCTTACTTTCTCCTTAGTTAGAGCGCATAGCACCCTCTTACTTTCTCCTTAGTTAGAGCGCATAGCACCCTCTTACTTTCTCCTTAGTTAGAGCGCATAGCACCCTCTTACTTTCTCCTTAGTTAGAGCGCATAGCACCCTCTTACTTTCTCCTTAGTTAGAGCGCATAGCACCCTGTTACTTTCTCCTTAGTTAGAGCGCATAGCACCCTCTTACTTTCTCCTTAGTTAGAGCGCATAGCACCCTCTTACTTTCTCCTTAGAGTGCATAGCACCCTCTTACTTTCTCCTTAGTTAGAGCGCATAGCACCCTGTTACTTTCTCCTTAGTTAGAGCGCATAGCACCCTCTTACTTTCTCCTTAGTTAGAGCGCATAGCACCCTCTTACTTTCTCCTTAGTTAGAGTGCATAGCACCCTCTTACTTTCTCCTTAGAGCACATAGCACCCTATTACTTTCTCCTTAGTTAGAGCGCATAGCACCCTCTTACTTTCTCCTTAGTTAGAGCGCATAGCACCCTCTAACTTTCTCCTTAGTTAGAGCGCATAGCACCCTCTTACTTTCTCCTTAGTTAGAGCACATAGCACCCTCTTACTTTCTCCTTAGTTAGAGCACATAGCACCCTCTTACTTTCTCCTTAGTTAGAGCGCATAGCACCCTCTTACTTTCTCCTTAGTTAGAGCGCATAGCACCCTCTTACTTTCTCCTTAGTTAGAGCGCATAGCACCCTCTTACTTTCTCCTTAGTTAGAGCGCATAGCACCCTCTTACTTTCTCCTTAGTTAGAGCGCATAGCACCCTCTTACTTTCTCCTTAGAGCACATAGCACCCTCTTACTTTCTCCTTAGTTAGAGCGCATAGCACCCTCTTACTTTCTCCTTAGTTAGAGCGCATAGCATCCTCTTACTTTCTCCTTAGTTAGAGCGCATAGCACCCTCTTACTTTCTCCTTAGTTAGAGCGCATAACACCCTCTTACTTTCTCCTTAGTTAGAGCGCATAGCACCCTCTTACTTTCTCCTTAGAGCGCATAGCACCCTCTTACTTTCTCCTTAGAGCGCATAGCATCCTCTTACTTTCTCCTTAGTTAGAGCGCATAGCACCCTCTTACTTTCTCCTTAGTTAGAGCGCATAGCACCCTCTTACTTTCTCCTTAGTTAGAGCGCATAGCACCCTCTTACGTTCTCCTTAGAGCGCATAGCACCCTCTTACTTTCTCCTTAGTTAGAGCGCATAGCACCCTCTTACTTTCTCCTTAGTTAGAGCGCATAGCACCCTCTTACTTTCTCCTTAGTTAGAGCGCATAGCACCCTCTTACTTTCTCCTTAGTTAGAGCGCATAGCACCCTCTTACTTTCTCCTTAGTTAGAGCGCATAGCACCCTCTTACTTTCTCTTCCTTCTGTTTTCTGCTCTCCCATTACAAAGGATACATCACAACATTTGTAGGATTTACTGCCTATTGCCAGGAGTTTCCCGTTATTTTCATATGCTACATTATGCTAAACGCATTTGGTCGTTTACAACCCTACATTCTCTTACTTACTTTGATTTCTATGCTCATATTTTTCTGATTCCCCTAACTCAGGTGTCTTTTTTTATATTTTATCTTCTCCGTTTGTGTGCAAGCACTTCCTGTTACTATTTGCACATACCACTTTCTTCACCTAACTTTTATTTCAGACTTTTTTTATCAGTTAATCTGGAGTTGCTATACAGCTATTTATTACAGTTTTTACAATTTTGAGTTCCTGTTGCCCTTTTATTTGGGGCATTTTTCTGATAATAGACAGGTTTCTTTTTACTGTCTAATCATAACCAAATTGTAGATTCTTTTGCAGTTTCTGTGGCAACTTTCTTCAACTGATTTTGAGACTGGATCTCTATCCGATCACTGTGTTGCTGCAACCCCCCCCCCCCCACAAAGTTTTTTGACTGGATGGCTGCAGTTTGCTGTTGCTGTATTTCCTTCTTGTTAACAGTATCATTCATCCGCACTGTGTTTATGGATTCTCACTCCACCCATATACTGTGTTTATGGATTCTCCCCCATACTGTGTTTATGGATTTTCCCTCCTCCCCCAATACTGTGTTTATGGATTCTCCCTCCTCCCACATACTCCATTTATGGATTCTCTCTCCTCCCACATACTGTGTTCATAGATTATCCCTCCTCCCACTTACTGTGATTTTGGATTCTCCCTTCTCCCCATACTGTGGTTTTTTTTTGGTGGTGTTTATGGATTCTCCCTCCTCCCCATACTGTGTCTATGGATTCTCCCTCCTCCCCATCCTGTGTCTATGGATTCTCCCTTTACCCCGTACTGTGTTTATAGATTCTCCCTCCTCCCCTCATACTGTGTTTATGGATTCTCCTTCCTCCCCCATACTGTGTTTATGGATTCTCCCTCCTCCCCATACTGTGTTAATGGATTCTTCCTCCTCCCATATACTGTGTTTATGGATTCTCCCTCTTCCCCCATACTCTGTTTGTGGATTCTCCCTCCTCCCCCATACTGCATCTATGGATTCTCCCTCCTCCTCCTCCATTCTGTGTTTATGGATTCTCCCACCTCCCACATACTGTGTTTATGGATTCTCCTTCCTCCCCCATACTGTGTTTATGGATTCTCCCTCCTCCCCATACTGTGTTAATGGATTCTTCCTCCTCCCACATACTGTGTTTATGGATTCTCCCTCTGCCCCCATACTCTGTTTGTGGATTCTCCCTCCTCCCCCATACTGCATCTATGGATTCTCCCTCCTCCTCCTCCATTCTGTGTTTATGGATTCTCCCACCTCCCACATACTGTGTTTATGGATTCTCCCACCTCCCACATACTGTGTTTATGGATTCTCCCTCTTCTCTCCCTTCTCCCGCATTTCCATAGTGTTTTAAAATGAAGCCTACAGTTAAGTTAAATCTTGGATTACAGCTATAGGGTGAACAGTTTTCCTAGAACTGTCTGAATTTCTTTATGTGCAAGGCAATATTCTTTTCTTTCAACATAAGTATGTTACCTCCACTCTTCATTGTTACTAATAGCACACTTGCGCACCAGCTTGACAAGGAGAATCATTCTTCCAGAATTTCACAGGGTCTGAAACTCCTTTTCTTCTAAAAATATAGTACATTTTAGTAGCTTGGTTGTAACACATTGACACAGGGAATTACTCAATTATACTAGATGTAAGAACAACTTCATTTAAAGCAAAATTTCCAGTTTTAACAGTAGCATTCTGTTCAGATTAAATAGCACAGAATTTAGTAATGTGACCCATTCCCCATACTTGCCACAAATTAAAACAATACTCACCGATTTTTGTTTCACGTAAGTTACATTTCTTACTCCAGTTTCAGCTCTAGTAGCACATATATCAATTTAAACATTTTGTCATTAACTAATTAGTGTCTTATTAAAGTTAGTAGCTTTTATGATATCACTTTGGAATAGCAGTTTTCTTATATTCTCATTTAAATCCATCTAATGCTGAAATTATTAAAATGGTGCTGTACTGATAACATCAAGTTCATGCCAGAGCTTTAAAATGAGCTTTAGGTCATGTGTCTACATACTTACCAGTTTATCTACATTAAAATTCCAGTTATGAAATGTTATTACTGTATTTTATTTATTTTATTTTTATGAACATTTGATGACTAGGGTAGATGGTTGATCCACAAGGACCTATTCCTGCCTCAGCCTGGGCATAAAATACAACAGTAAAAGATACAGCATTTAAAAGGCAGAAAAAAATCTAAACTAAAAATAAAAATAAAAATACCAGGCAGCAGCAACCAGATGAAAAACGGCATGGACTGTTTATTCCAGATATTCAAAGTGAGCGCTTTCGGCTGCAATAATATACAGCCTTTCTCAGAAAAAATACAAAATGCAAAGCCCCAGCATTACACTGGGCTTAAATAATAATAATTCAATCCACTTCAGCTGACCCAAACAATTAGCAAATTAACAGATTGACAATTAACAAGTACATAAAGCTTTACATAATTAAGATTACCCCTACACATTTCATTATATAAATATATAACTAAATAAAAACATTAGTATAATATCAGATAAAATAGGATAAAACACATTGATTTAAATTAAATATATGATGTTTACAAGCCACTCAACATGCATATAAGTATAAATATATATGTATATGTATACTATACTTATATTTAGATTTAAATGTGGATATGACTATAAAAAAACGCCAACCATATAATTTAATAACCTTACTAAGAAGGCATTGTTGCCTACTAATTTATCTACATAAGGCTTTTAATTTTAAAATACACTTAATAGAGGCAACATCATTTAACCCTGGCGGAAACTGTGCAGATGTTCTAACTTGCCAGAACAGCTCCTGCTCTTCTAAATGGAGCTGCCAGGGCCCGTCTCTAATATCAGTATTTACCTGATGGATAACAGAAAATAGTTAAACTATGTTCTGGATATTCAAGAATATGCCTAGCTAATGCTTTTGTCAAGTCATTCCTTCCTATGGCATCTAAATGTTCATAAATTCGCTTTCTCAGTTTCCTCTCTGTTTTGCCAATGTAACTGCTACACAATTGTTTTTCTCGCAGGATGAAGAGCGAGACACTAGTTCATCTAACATAATTAACGCTACTAGTAAAGCTGATGAAGGAAAAGAGCTGGGTAATCTAACTATTCTGATTAATCTTCTACTAACAAGAGTGGAGGATTTATCACAAAAAGTGGAGGCTAATGCCTCTAGGATTGCTTCTGGAGCCCCTGATGATGCTAGGTGGGATTCTATTGTAGCTACACTTCCTGTAACACGTCAAGGAAATCCATTGCCACTTCAGCTCAGTAATAGAGCACCTGAACATCCCAATACTAATGCTAGCGTTCATAGGGCTAGTGGGGAAGCCACACAAGAACGAGGACATCAGTCGCCAAGGATTTTAAATGATGGCAATACTTTAACCACCATACCTTCTATGGCATCTTTTCTGAGTAAGAAAGATTTTATTGGAGTCTCAGTGAACCATAATGGAAACATAGTAGACCAAGAAAGAGCGGTGAGTAATTTTGTGGACAAACTTAACATGTTTGATCAAAAACTGTTTAGATGCAAGAAACTGCAACTAGAAGTCGCCTATTTGCAAGAATGTATATCTAAAAAAGTGGTTCCTAAGGGACTACGTTAATGGCGCTATCCTGCAGGGTTAGTGAACAATTCAGTATTTCACAAAGAGTTGTTAGCCCTTTTTGATACACAGGGCTTTGACTTTTTGTCAGCTTTAATCAATTTTTATAACTGTGAAATTGCAGTACTCATAGATGAACTTGAAGTACTGGAGACTGGATTAACTCAAGATAGTGACTTTCCATGGTATAAATATGATTATTTAAGGATTTTTTCTAGTATAGAGGCATCTATGAGTAAAATGGCTAGTAATAAAAAATGTAAAATGGACAGAGACCTCTTTGATTATAAAAATAACAAAGCCTATCCCCCTCCACCACCAACAGGGAATAATTAATTTAATAGAGAGGCTGACAATCAGGTAGCTACCCCTACTGATAACATTGAAATTCAAGAGCAAACTGTAGTTCGTAGGAGCGAACGTATTCGCAACCAAACCAACAATAACTCTAATACTAACAATGGTAACAATAATACCAATAACCAAAATCCGAACTATACACATGAACAAAATGATAGTAATCAGGATTTTTTCAGGGACAACAACAAACATATGAACAACAACACCAGGTCCAACTATGGGGGTCAACCACAGAGGAGGAAGAGATGGAATCAATGGAGGAGATGATGCTTCCTCCAATAATGGGACCTACTGTTCTCACAAGCCAAAACTGTGATTTTAAAATTTACAACTACACGGTTTTGACTGTTGACCAACCAGTTGTTGAATTTTTTTCGAAAGGGCTGTCTTTTGTCCCTGACAGAAGGGGCGATTTGGTTAAAACTATTATAGACCTAAAATTATTCGTTAGGAAACTGAATTTAGCAGTTTCTTTAGGTAACACACCTGCCTTTTGTAACACTTTGAGAGTATCAAGTGTGTTTAATCCGCCATTGAACTGCATTTTGAATTTATTTGAAAAAGTCTGTGAAATAGATTTAAGATCTAACCTTAATAATAATTGTTCTGCTGTAAGTAACAAAACAACAAGTAACATCTCCAGGAATGAACTGGAATTTATTGCTTTATTATCTGACTGTAAGGTTAGAGTCATGAAACCAGACAAGGGAGGGGGGCTGGTATTCATGGATGAATATTTATATGATAAAAAGATGTTAAACCACCTGCAGTCTGACACATACTCGATTTCCAGTCTTAATGAGATAAATGGTACCTATAGGAAAATTAGGGGTATCTTGGATGATTTATTTTTGGAAGGTAGTATTGATTGTAACATCTTTCACTTTCTATTCATGCCAGCTCCAAAAATTCTCGCTATATTTGGCACACTGAAGATTCATAAAAAATTAGTAGATCCCCCATTTCGGCCTATAGTTGATGGGAGAGGATCTATTACTTATGCTTGTGCGAAATATGTGGATGGGATACTTAAGCCGATGTTACAAGGGGAACCCCAGATATGCAAAGATTCCTGGGACTACTTGGAAAATTTTAGTAAAATTGAATATAATTCAGAGTATGTGTTTCTGGTAGTAGATATAAAAGACCTATATACTGTAATTCCACACCAACTTGGTATAGATTGGACCAGGAATTTTATGCTTACTAAAAATGCTACTTCTGTACAGATGTATGTTGTGGAGACCCTTCTGGAAATTGTTTTATCAAATAATTTTTTAATGTTTAAGAATCAATTTTATTTACAAAATACTGGAATCGCCATGGGGTCACCATGCGGATGTAGTTTTGCTAATAGTGTAATGGCATTCTGGGAACATGAATTTTTGTTTAATAATGAATTATATTAACAACATGTCACTTGGTATACAAGATACCAAGATGATATGTGTTTTATTTGGAATGGTTCACCAGATCTAATCTTTGACTTCATAGACAGCATTTCAATGATGACTGACTTTTTGGAGTTTACATACTCTATGACTATGGAAGAAATGCATTTCTTAGATGTAACTATATCTAAAGACAGGGTTAAAAACAAGTTTAAATCTTTTATCCATAGAAAACCAACTCATTCTAATAGTTACCTTCACTTTTCAAGTTGTCACCCTATCCATCAAAAAAAGAAGTGTGGTTAAAGGACAGCTTGTTAGGGCTGCCAGGATGATATCAGAGGAGGCTGACTTTCTTAGAGAATGTGATAATATAGGCGAAATGTTCCTGTGTAGAGGCTATCCATATAATCTAATAAAACAGTTACAAGAGGAAGTGCAGACCAAAAGACAAAATGGTCACTTTAAGCCATTGTTGGGAGGTGGATTATTGGATAGGTTGACTAAGTTGGGTACAAATAATAATAATGATTTGGTATCAAACAATATTACTTTTTTGTTCACATATAGCATTGACTTCCAGGCGATTAGGGATATATTGACTAAAAATTGGAATATCATTTTGGAAGATAGAGCATTAGCTAAAACTTTGGGCACACATCCAACTTTTGCATATAGAAGGGGTCCCAACTTAAAGGCAATTGTGGAAAAAAGTAGGGATTCTAGTAAACAAAAAATATTTGGTATGAGAAAATGTGGAATGTGTAGCCAGTGTAAATATGTTGTAGCTTGTAGTAAAATTAATATTAATAAATTAAATATTTCCATCCAAGGAAACTTTAATTGTGAGTCAAGTGGGGTGGTTTATGTCGCTGTTTGTGAAAAATGTCCTTCCTTTTACATTGGCAAAACAGAGAGGAAACTGAAAAAGTGAATTTATGAACATTTATATGCCATAGGAAGGAATGACTTGACAAACGCATTAGCTAGGCATATCCTTGAATATCCAGAACATAGTTTCCTATTTTCTGTTATCCATCAGGTAAATACTGATATTAGAGGCGGGCCCTGGCAGCTCCATTTAGAAGAGCAGGAGCTGTTCTGGCAAGTTAGAACATCTGCACAGTTTCCACCAGGGCTAAATGATGTTGCCTCTATTAAGTGTATTTTAAAATTAAAAGCCTTACGTAGATAAATTAGTAGGCAACAATGCCTTCTTAGTAAGGTTATTAAATTATATGGTTGGCGTTTTTTTATAGTCATATCCACATTTAAATCTAAATATAAGTATAGTATACATATACATATATATTTATACTTATATGCATGTTGAGTGGCTTGCAAACATCATATATTTAATTTAAATCAATGTGTTTTATCCTATTTTATCTGATATTATACTAATGTTTTTATTTAGTTATATATTTATATAATGAAATGTGTAGGGGTAATCTTAATTATGTAAAGCTTTATGTACTTGTTAATTGTCAGTCTGTTAATTTGCTAATTGTTTGGGTCAGCTGAAGTGGATTGAATTAGTATTATTTAAGCCCAGTGTAATGCTGGGGCTTTGTATTTTGTATTTTATCTGAGAAAGGCTGTATATTATTGCAGCCGAAAGCGCTCACTTTCAATATCTGGAATAAACAGTCCGCGCTGTTTTTCATCTGGTTGCTGCTGCCTGGTATTTTTATTTTTAGTTTAGCTGTTTGGTTTTTCGTTTGTTGGTTTCACTTAGAAAAAAAATCTAACATCAGATGGAACATTTTCTTATACCTCGATATCTACCATGCATTATACAAATCGTGGATGCAGTAAGAGTTTGAAATGGCCCAAGTGGGTTAAGTTGTACCAGACATTTTACAAATTGTTGTGACAATTTGAAAGGGGTTGAATGGGTCAGGTTGTACCAAGTGTTATATCAACTGTGATTGTGGTAAGAGTCTGAAATGGGTTGAGTGGATTAGGCTGTACCAGGTGCTATACCAACTGTGGTTGTAGTAAGAGTCTGAAATGGGATGAGTGGATTAGGTTGTACCAGGTGTTACTGTGGTTGTGGTAAGAGTCTGAAATGGGTTGAGTGGATTACATTGTACCAGGCATTATACCAATTGTGGTTGTGTTAAGAGTCTGAAATGGGTTTAGTTGATTAGGTTGTATCAGGTGTTATACCAATTGTGGTTGTGTTAAGAGTCTAAAATGGGATGAGTGGATTAGATTGTACCAGGCATTATACCAACTGTGGTTGTGGTAATAGTCTGAAATGGGTTGAGTGGATTAGGTTGTACCAGATGTTATTGTAGTTGTGCTAAGAGTCTGAAATGGGTTGAATGGATTAGGCTGTACCAGGTGTTATACCAATTGTCATTGTGCTAAAAGTCTGAAATGGGTTGAGTGGATTAGGTTGTACCAGGCGTTATATCAATTGTGGTTGTGGTAAGAGTCTGAAATGGGATGCGTGGGTTAGGTTGTACCAGACATTATTGTGATTGTGGTAAGAGTCTGAAATGGGATGAGTAGATTAGGTTGTACCAGACGTTATACCAACTGTGGTTGTGTTACGAATATGAAATGGGGTGAGAGGATTAGGTTGTACCAGGTGTTATACCAATTGTAGTTGTGGTAAGAGTCTGAAATGGGTTAAGTAGATTAGGTTGTACCAGGCTTAATACCAATTGTGGTTGTAATAAGAGATCTGAAATCGGATAAGTGGGTTAAGTTTTACCATTGCTACTAAACAATGACACTGTGCTTCCTTAGCCACATGAATGTTGAGGGATTTCCTCAACGGTTTCATCTTGTGGGCATCTCAGTGCCAGACTATGTGAGTCTAGAAAGGAAACATGCTTGCCAAATGTTTTTGCTTAAGGGGCTGGACTGTAAGTCAGGGGTGTGGTTACAGTGAAATCTGAGATTATAAATTCTTTCTGCTATAGTAGTCTGTCAAGAGTGCTGATGAAGATCTTTTGATTTAATAGTTTATATAGAAGATAACCAAAACCAGATTGTGCCGTCTGTTAAAGCATGAGGCAATTAGCATATCCTATGACTGTGCAGTACTGATGAGCTCCTGATTAGGGAAAGACGGGGGCATATATATCGTAGGGATAAGGGTTATTTTGGTTTTGTTTTTTAGGCTGCTGTGGTGATTATCGTAAGAGTATGTTTTAGCTGAGAGAGGAGTATGTCTTGTCCTATATATTTTCTTTCTTCAAGGTATAAACAGTGGAAGAGCTTCCATACTCAGAAGAGTGCTTGAAGTATTTTTCCTTTTGTTTTGTGGTTATGCAATTGGAAGTTAAGGTTTTGGACTAGACAAGGCCAGGAGTATTTGAATATAGACGTAGACTGTGCTTTTTTTTGGTGGTGTTTGGGGTCAACAGATGGTAAGTCAGAGGGAGTGGATTTCAGTTTTGGATCAGTGTGAGAAAGCATGACTTTGGTTTCATTTGGGTTAAGGGACAAGTTTTCTTGAATTTAGCTATTTGGCAATGGACAGCAGTTCTTGTGGAATCTAATGTACTGGCACCTAATTTACAATTCATTTCTTTGCCTTCCATATGCCCAATGAGTATTGGGATAGGCATGGACTGGCACCTCATTTACAGTTTGTTTCTTTGCCTTCCATGTACCCACTGAGTGCTGGGATAGGCATGGACTGGCACCTCATTTACAGTTTGTTTCTTTGCCTTCCTTGTACCCACTGAGTGCTGGGATAGGCATGGACTGGCATCTCATTTACAGTTTGTATTTTTGCCTTCCATGTGCCCACTGAGTGCTGGGATAGGCAAGGCTAGCACCATATTTGCAATTCATTTATTTGCCTTCCATGTGCCCACTGTGTACCGAGATAGGCATGGACTGGCACCTCATTTAGAATTCTTTTCATTGACTTCCTTGGACCCACTGAGTGTTGGAATAGGCATGGACTGGCACCTCAATTGCAATTTGTTTCTTTGCCTTCCATGTGCCCAATGAGTGTTGGGATAGGCATGGACTGGCACCATATTTACAATTCATTTCTATGCCTTCATTGTGTCCACTGACTGCAGGGATAGGCATGGACTGGCATCTCATTTGCAATTTGTTTCTTTGCCTTCTGTGTGCCAAGTAAAAGTTGGGATAGGCATGGACTGGCACCTAATTTACAGTTTCTTTCTTTGCCTTCCATGTAACCACTGTATGGTGGGATAGGCCTGGACTGGTGCCTCATTTACAATTTGTTTCTTTGCCTTCCATGTGCCCCCTGAGTGCTGGGATAAGCATGGACTGGCATCTCATTTACAATTCCTTTCTTTGCCTTCTGTGTATCCACTGAGTGCTGGGATAGACATGGACTGGCACCTCATTGAATTTGTTTCTTTGCCTTCCATGTACCAACTGAGTGCTGGGATAGGCATAGACAGGCACCTCATTGAATTTGTTTCTTTGCCTTCTGTGTACCCACTGAGTGCTGGGATAGGCATGGACTGGCACCTCATTGAATTTGTTTCTTTACCTTCCATGTACCCACTGAGTGCTGGGATAGGCATGGACTGGCACCTCATTGAATTTGTTTCTTTACCTTCCATGTACCCACTGAGTGCTGGGATAGGCATGGACACGCACCTCATTGAATTTGTTTCTTTGCCTTCTGTGTACCCACTGAGTGCTGGGATAGGCATGGACTGGCACCTCATTGAATTTGTTTCTTTACCTTCCATGTACCCACTGAGTGCTGGGATAGGCATGGACAGGCACCTCATTGAATTTGTTTATTTGCCTTCTGTGTACCCACTGAGTGCTGGGATAGGCATGGACTGGCACCTCATTGAATTTGTTTCTTTGCTTTCTGTGTACCCACGGAGTGCTGGGATAGGTGCTGCCTCCCCATGACCTTGAAATGAATTAAATAATGAGTAAAGAAAATGGTTACATGTTTACAAAAGTACTGAGCTTCCTTAAGTATCTTCTGTTCGGCATGCAATCACATATTCTATTTCTAGTCTGTTAACTCTGCAGATGAAATTGAGTATTGGGCAAAGAACAATGCTGCTCTCTTATTTGACTTGCTTGCAACTTGTCAAACCCATGGCCAGTAACAAGGTACATATCCAGACCTGGGACAAGCATAGATTTGTAGTATGGGCTTGCTTATATGTGGATGAGTATATGCTGTACAACGTATGAGTTTTAATTCTTAAACCTGAAGCCCATTCCTTGTCCTTAAAGAGATTTGAGTTCACACTTTAGACTGTGCTCTTCATTCCAGAAGTATAAAGGCATTTGTGAAAGAAACACAGATATAATTATTGTACTGAATTGTATATGTCCTCTCTATTACTTAGGTGCCTTACTTTCAACTACCTCTCACTTCTTTCTACCACACCATTTCAGGAAGGGTCAATTGTATAACTGCTGTTATGTATATATAACTTTGAAAATAATGTTATGTTTTGTAAAGTGTTTTATAATAAGTTAGTACTCATCATCATCTTCTTCTTTCGGCTGTTCCCGTTAGGGGTCGCCACAGCGGATCATCTGTTTCCATTTCTTCCTGTCCTCTGCATCTTGCTCTGTCACACCAACCACCTGCGTGTCCTCTCTCACCACATCCATAAACCTTATCTTAGGCCTTCCTCTTTTCCTGTTACCTGGTAGCTTCATCCTTAGCATCTTTTTCCCAATATACTCAGCAACCCTCCTCAGCACATGTCCAAACCAATGTAATCTTGCCTTTCTGGCTTTGTCTCCAAACCTTCCAACCTGGGCTGACCCTCTAATATACTTATTTCTTATCCTGTTCACCCTCGTCACACCCAATGCAAATCTTAACATCTTTAACTCTGCCACATCGAGCTCAAACTCCTGCCTTTTTGTCAATGCCACTGTCTCCAACCCATATAACATAGCTGGTCTCACTACCCTCTTGTAGACCTTCCCTTTCACTCTTACAGGTACTCGTCTGTCACAAATCACTCCTGACACTCTTCTCCACCCACTCCATCCTGCCTGTACTCTCTTCTTCACCTCTTTTCCACACTCACCGTTACTCTGAACTATTGACCCCAAGTATTTAAACTCATCCACCTTCGCCACCTCTACTCCTTGCATCCTCACCATTCTTCTATCCTCCCTCTCATTCACACACATATATTCTGTCTTAGTCCTGCTGACCTTCATTACTCTTCTCTCTAGAGCATATCTCCATCTCTCCAGGGTCTCCTCCACCTGTTCCCTACTCTCACTACAGATCACAATGTCATCTGCAAACATCATAGTCCATGGGGACTCCTGTCTGATCTCGTCTGTCAACCTGTCCATCACCATTGAAAATAAGAAAGGGCTCAGAGCTGATCCTTGATGTAACCCCACCTCCACCTTAAACGCATCTGTCACTCCCACTGCAAACCTCACCGCTGTCACACTACCCTCGTACATATCCTGTACCACTATTACATACTTCTCTGACACTCCTGACTTCCTCATACAATACCACAACTCCTCTCTAGGCAACCTGTCATATGCTTTCTCTAAGTCTACAAAAACACAATGCAACTCCTTCTGACATTCTCTGTACTTCTCCATCAACACTCTCAGAGCAAACATCACATCTGTAGTGCTCTTTCCCGGCATGAAACCATGCTGCTGTTCAATAAGTTAGTACTATATGTGCTAAATGCTGGTATTGCTTATGACTATAATCTGCTTGAAACTAGCATTTACTAAATGTTCAATGTGTATTATTATCTTGGAGCTTTTCTCCCTGGGCCGCCACTGAAAATGGACATGTATCCAATCGGACTATCCCACTCAACAAATGAAAAATAAATAATATGTGAGCCTGAACAAACAGGATGCATTTTCTCTTTCTTTTCTGTGCAGATCAAACCTCCCACAGTGGTTCTTTTGGCTTAGGATAACTGCATTTAAAAGAGGCAAGAGAGATTATGTGTGGAGATGCAGAGAGGAAACAAGGAATGGGAGGAAATCGAGATGAAGGTGAGACGAAAGTAGATGGAAAGGTGCTGGTAAGATGCAATAGCCCCCCCTCCCCCCCCCAGCAGTTTAGGTTGTTCCTTAAAAGTATCCAAGATCCAAGTACTGATAGCAAATCACCAACTTAAGATGTGGAGCCGTACTGCTATGGTGGTCAAACAGCTGCAGACCCCAAAAGCACAGTTAGGTTTTTTATTTCTAAAGCTATCTAAGGTATACCATATCTGATGTAATCTAAATGGCAATTCTTTCAACCATTTTTATTAATTCATAATGTTACTTGTTACTTAATTTCAGGTTAGGGGCCCACTGTGTTTCTCATGTAGGTTTCCCATGTTTCTTCTAAAAGATATTTACTTCAGTCTCCCTGTCTAGTGAAGTTAATTACCTGTGTTGCTACTGTCTCTCTCTCTCTCTCTCTCTCTCTCTCTCTCTCTCTGTCTCTTGCTATCTGCTGCTTGGTAGTGGCCCACTGTGTGTTTCACACCGTCTGCCTAACTCACTACTAATATATGTCTGTCTATCTAGCTATCTATCTATACTTTTTACATCTCTCTCCTTTTCTGCTGAAGTTATTTATCTCTCCTTCCACTGCATCTCTCAATCTGTCGGCTACATCTAAGCTTGGCAAAGTCAATGGCCAGAAGGTAATAGTAGATCAGTGCTACTTCTATTTCTTGTTTTCTTTCTTTCTCTCTTTATTTGCTATTATACAACGACCCCCCATTAATATCCCAAAATGTGCATGCTGATTGGTCAGCATGCACATTGTAAATCAGAGTTATAGTAATGGAAAAAGGTCCGGTCGCTCGGACTTTTGCCATCAGTATAACTTTTTTTTACAGCAACGGAGAACGCAAGATCTCCGTTGCTGTTTAGACACTGTCTCGCTATGTTAAAGGAGTTTAACATAGCAAGACAGCTTTAAAAAAAGTAACGGAGATCTTCCTATCTCCATTGCTTTTTTTAAAGGTGTCTTGCTATGTTAAATGGGTTTAACATAGCGAGACAGCTTTTAAAAAAGCAACAGAGATTCTCCGTTGCTTTTTTAAAGCTGTCTCGCTATGTTAAACTCCTTTAACATAGCGAGACACTTTGTAAAAAGCAACAGAGATCTTGCTTTCTCCATTGCTTTTGCCCACAGCTCTGATGTACTGCATAAGCATACACATGCGCAGTACATCAGAACTGCCACAGAATACCAGACAGCTGCGGAAGGGCAGCAAGGAGGCATTATACAATGCCATTATGTAAGAAAAATTATTATTTTTTTCTTAAATAATGTCATTGTATAATAGCAATAACCCACTTCTGGGTGTGGGTAATGCTGGATTTACCCACGGTTGTCTTTGTTTGGCCACTTGGGCTTCGCCCTCATGACCAAACCACGCCAACTATGGATAAATCCAGCATTACCCACACCCAGGTGTGGGTTATTGCTATAATAACTTATACTCTGTGCCGATGAATTGGAGCAGTGACTTGCTATGCTAACAGCTGAGTGACACATTTGGAGGCTGATTGACTATCACACAACAGAAGGGGTGCTTGGATATATGCCTATTTGGCATCCCTTTACTGATTGCAGTATTAGGCAGCAGTCTGAGAATTCCTTTCTCACTGCCTCGCTAATGACCTTATTTCACCATGCACCCCATTATATATTCTGCACCCCATTACACATTCTGTGGCACTACCTCATCTTTCACTGTATCTACTTTCCTATCTGCTTTGTGTGGGATACAGAGTGGGATTGTAATAGCAGTTTTCCAGGTAGTTACGTATTATCGCAACCACGCTTTCTCGCCAGTCCATTGTTGTTAACGGCAGAATAATCCTCAAAACAAAAACTGTCATTGGTGCCAAAGCATGGAAAAAAGTGAGCAGGCAGTTTGATATGAATATCTTCATATTTATATATTTGGTGTTGGAATTGTGTTACGATTAGGGAAATAAAGCAGAAACTATGAGAGAATGTAATATCCAAAATGAACATTGAACTACCTTGTTAAATGTATCTGTTATCAGTATTCATTTTATTCTAGAATTTGATGAAGAATAAAAAGATAAAAAGGAGGTAACTTTTTACAAACTGCTGTCCTTTGCTTTAACCATCTGCAATGTATATCGTAAGATGACTTTCACATTGTGAGGCAAATTGCCTTTTCTATCTGCTAGGAATGAAATATGTCAGATAATGAAGATATCCACAGTAATTCATGGGACTTTATCTCTACCCATTAGTAATGCTAGTCCAAAAAAAGCCCCCAAAAATTCAAGTTGGGATATCTTTCAGGAAGGTCTAAACCAGACAAAAGATTGGTGTCAGAACCTCAGAAGTAAGGGATCTGGGTACCCAGGTAGATAGTAGCCTGGACTTTGACCATCATGCATCCTCAGTGGTAAGGAAGTCATTCTATGTGGTGCAACTTATTCCAGGTCTAGGGAGCTTATAGTCCCACTGTACACAGCCCTCATCAGACCAATAATGTCCCACTGTACACAGCCCTCATCAAACCAATAACTGAGTACAACGTGTCATTTGGAATGTACTTGACTAGACACCTTCAACAGCTGGAGCAACCTCAAAGGCTCCTCACACAGAAAATGCAGGGTGTAAACTTGTCCTATACAGATAGGCTGAAAACCCTTTTACTTAACTCTGTCTCCTATCAACTGTTAAGGAGTGACCTACGTCTAATCTACAAGGCACTCACAAATACATCCTTGATGGAGCTGCTATATATCAGTAAGACAAACAGCACAAGGGTCCCTCATTCCAAGGATCTGAGCTTAATGTGTTAAACAGAACATGCTGGAGAGAGCTACATGTCCCAGAGATTGCCACTTCTTTGAAATAGGCTTGCTATTGACATGAAGCAGAGTTCCTCCCTCGCCCTGTTCAAGGCCAGTCTGGATCGATGGATGCAGAACCATAAATTCACACCTGAGGTAGTGCTTATGTCTCTTATGGATAGGGGCAATTTGCAAAATCTAAACATATCAAGGCATAGGTACAAACCCATGCCTTCCTCCTGCCCTTACAGGACACATACTGGATAAATTGGGTTGAATTGGCTAGGCTTGTAAAGGCTCTTGATGCATTAGCCTAGTAATCTCCTATAGACCTATGAACCTATATTCAATGACTGGCCTAATGAGGGCTGAGTAAAGGGGGCCATGATATTCCTAGATCTAGACACAATCCCTTTGTTTATAAGCTGTACAATATAGAAGAACTTTCTTACAACAATGGATGCATGTTGGTCCAAAGTTAGGTCACTGTCCATGTAAGTTCCCCAAATTAACTCTTAGGGATGTATTTTAATGTGGTAGTTCTCTGGGAAAGATGACTTCCCAAAGGATACATTAAATGCATTTTGAGGCATTTTAGTTTCAGTCCATGATTTTGGCATCAGTTATTTATTTGGAACACAACTTCCTGCAGGATAGCCAAGTTATTTGGGGATTCAATGACTGCTCCTAGCCAGAGCCCATTTGTATTGGCTTTTAGTTCAGAAAAGTAGATGTCAAGCAGGAGAGGTCCTAGGACAGAACCCTGAGGGATTCCACTGGTGACTGGTGTTTTTGTGGAGGTAACTTCCCCTAGTTTCCTTATCTGGGTTGTATCTGTGAGTCATCTGGCAATCCAACAGGTGACATTCAGACTTATTCCCAGTTTATTTAGCTTTTCTACTGTGCCTGAGAGGGGAATTGTGGCAAATGTTTTGGCTGGGTAGAGGTATGTGGTGTGTACCATTTTGCTTTCATCCATTGCTTTGGTGACCATTTAAAAAAAAAATCATGGCCTGCCCTTGACGAATCTAAACTGAGATGGGTCCAGTATTGGGAGGTTTCCTATGTCCTGACTGATTCGTTCCATGGGCTTGGATATGAAGCTGGTCAGACTTATGGGTCTGTAACTACCTGGGTCTGAGGAAGCTCCTCCCTTATGCTGGGGAATGTCTGTTAGGGGTGTGGCTAAATCTTGTTTTATGCTGTTTTAAGATGCATCCAGAGATACTGTCAGGATCCATTGATACAGCAGGTTTAGGTTTTGATAGCACTTTTAGGACTTAGTCTTCTGTGATAGTTGGAGATAAGCCAGTTTCAGGACAGACAGAAGGGAGACAGGGGTAAATTTAGAGCTAATTTTTTTGGCCAGTAGGTTCACTGTATCTTCAGCCTCAGTGTTGGTAACATCACTCACAATCAGCTTAGTGCATTGGTGCATTATGCTTTTGAGATTAGGGACATAACTAAAAAGATGTTGGGATTATCTTTGGCTTGGGTAGCTATTTTAGCATCAACCTTGGCTTTGGTGGATTTTAGTAAGAGCTTGAGTTGTTTGTTTATTTCAGTGACAAGGACTGTAACATTCTGGGAATTAGATAAAAAAAACTGCTCAAGGCTGGAAAATACAGAACCACAGACTAGCGTAACTAGAGAACCTAGATGGCAAATTAAACTACAGGCGGATCATTTTCCTGGGTTAAATGAAGCCATCAATATTAAATGTTTCTTAAAAGATCGTGAAGCATATGTTTTATAATGTTTGTCATTGTAATGTACTCCATTATGCCTATTCTATAGTGCATAATGATGAATGAAGAGTTTGCTTTTTGTAAAGGGCTCTTATGATTTTACAC
The DNA here is from genome assembly GCF_019279795.1 of Protopterus annectens. Lineage (NCBI taxonomy): Eukaryota > Metazoa > Chordata > Ceratodontiformes > Protopteridae > Protopterus > Protopterus annectens. The sequence continues at coordinate 56,918,524 of NC_056749.1, read as the reverse complement.
TATGTAATTGATTAATTGATTTTTATTGTGCGCAGTACTTAAATGAATGCTTGATGTAACATTCCTTTTGGTTCTGAAGAAGTTTTTTATGAAAGCGTTGAATAAAGTGGAAGTTACGCTAGTCTGTGGTTTCGTATTTTCCATCCTTGAGCAGTTTGTTTGATCTATTTTCTTGTTCAGCTGCTTTGTCGACTTTTTGATTTTTGTTGGCATTTGGTGGTGTCGCTATGGCTGTTTCTCCTAATGATCCTTTGTTGGATTTGAGTCTTCATGACACTCCTAATGGGTCCGAAGGGACTTTGACTCACCAACTGGTCAAAATTCTGGGTGATATACAAAAGACCAGTCCAAGAAAAAAGATGCACGTGAGACCCTTGCACGGCTGAATAAGAAGCATCCAAATAAACTGAAAACGCCAGCAAGTGGTGGAAAAAGCCAAATCCAAAATGATTTATTGATCACATAGGGTAAAAAACCCCCTGCCAAGCAAATATCCAAACCGGTTTCGGCAAACACAAAGCCTTCTTCAGTGGATATCAAACAGTGAGAACAAATAAATCCAATATATATATATACAATAAATGCATCAGTAAGAACCAATGAAAACAAGCAAGGTCTAATTCAAAATTGGTCATTAAGACCAGGTGCAAACAAGGCTCCAAGTTTTACAATCCACTTTCTTTCCTTAAAGTTAAGTATTTCATTCCATTTATGTTTGTCTCTGCATATACCTTTAATACAGTCAATAATGACAAAATTAAAAATAGCTGATGTATGTTTTAAACAATGTCTGTGTAAAGCATTATTGTGGCGTTTATTCTTGATATCACTTAGATGTTCCCCAATTCTTAAACGAAAGGCCCTAGAAGTTTGGCCCACATAAAAAGCAGAACAGCTGCAAGTCACCAGATAGATGACCCATTCCGTGCTGCAGTTAGCCCAAAACTTAATATCAAAAATCTCAGAAGTGTTTTTACTGCTAAATTCACGGGTATTCAAAACCCGTGCACAATATGAACAGTGACCACAGGGAATACATCCCAGAACTGGTCCTCCTGTAAGAGATAATTGAGTATAGCCAATCGGTTCAGAGAAAGTTTTCTTATAGTGACTTAACATAGATCCTACCGTGCGTCCCCTTCTGAATGAAAAAGAACATCTATCTCCAAGAAAAGACTGAAGTTTCTCGTCTGCCATCAAAATATTCCAATGTCTATTTACAATATTCATAAAACCCCTGGAATTGCGTCCATAAGTAGTAACCAGCCATATAGGCTGCTGGACAGCATCCTGATGTTTATCTTTGTAACATAATAAATCCTGTCGATTTAAATTAGAAGCCCAATGTTTGGCCATATGAACTGTGCCTGGACGGTAACCTCTCTCAATAAATCTACGGGTAAGGTCATCTCTAATAGTTACATAGGACTGTTGGCTGGAACAAATTCTTCTGGCTCTCAAAAATTGAGATTTAGGTATATTCTGGATGATATGTTGTGGGTGGAAGCTGGTAGCATGTAATAAAGAGTTATATTGAGGGAATTTTCTAAATAAAGTGGTGGACAAAGTATCATCCTCATTCCTGTTCACCTCCACATCCAGGAATAATATCCTCGATCTATGGAAGGTCATTTTAAATTCTATTCCCCATATATTATTGTTAAGATAATCAAGAAACTCTTTGAGATAACTCTCATCAGCCTTCCACACCAACCAACAATCATCCAGATAGCGACGCCAGATGTCCATCTCACACATGTAAATGTTGTGGTTGGAATCATAAATCATGATCTCCTCTATATATGCCATGAAGAGGTCGGCATAGATGGGTGCAAAAGATGCACCCATCGCTGTTCCTTTAGATTGCCAAAAACATTGACTTTGACAATAAAAAACATTACTGGTCAACACATACTCTGTCAAATATACCAAAAAGGTATTAAATCCAGGTAGATAAAGACCAGATCTAGACAGCCAATAGTCCAGAACTTGTAGACCTGCCCAGTGAGGTATATTAGTATAGAGAGAGGTAATGTCCAGAGTACATAATAGCCAATGTGGTTCAAGTTGTGTATCATTAATTATGTCCAGAAACTGAGTGGTGTCTTGAATCCTAGCTCTAATAAATCGGAGCAGTGGTTTCAAATAATGGGTGAGATATTCAGACAGTGGTTCAGTAAGGGACCCATGTCCAGAGACAATAGGTCGACCAGGGGGATTGGTGGCATGTTTATGTATCTTAGGCAACAAATAAAAATATTGTTGCCTGGGGCATGAAACCATCAATTGGTTTTTAATAGCCTGTGTGATAATACCCTCTTCTACGGCTTGAGTCAAAAATTGACCAATTTTCAGTTGGAGATGAGAAGATGGATCCAAAGGCATGTGCATATAATACTGTCTATCCCCCAGTTGTCTCATAGCCTCCTTATCATAAGATGCCTTATCTTGAACCACCACCGCCCCACCTTTATCAGCTTGAGTGATAACCAAGTTCTTTTCATTCATCAACTGATCCAGACACTGTACCTCATCCCTTGACAAATTGTTATATAATACTGGAAAATCCCTCAGATAACAATGTATGTCCTTTAATACATTTTTTTGAAAAACATCTACCAAATGTGTCATAGGTGGATTGAAGGTGGATTTTTTAAACCTAAATTCCTGAGGTGGATCACAATTGCCATCTTCGTAAAACAATTTCAAATTTAACAATCGACAAAAGTTAGTTGGAGATAAGCCAGTTTCAGGACAGACAGAAGAGAGACAGGGGTAAATTTAGAGCTAAATTTTTTGGCCAGTAGGTTCACTGTATCTTCAGCCTCAGTGTTGGTAACATCACTCACAATCAGCTTAGTGCATTGGTGCATTATGCTTTAGAGATTAGGGACATAACTAAAAAGATGTTGGGATTATCTTTGTCTTGGGTAGCTATTTTAGCATCAACCTTGGCTTTGGTTGATTTTAGTAAGAGCTTGAGTTGTTTGTTTATTTCAGTGACAAGGACTGTAACATTCTGGGAATTAGATAAAAAAAACTGCTCAAGGCTGGAAAATACAGAACCACAGACTAGCGTAACTAGAGAACCTAGATGGCAAATTAAACTACAGGCGGATCATTTTCCTGGGTTAAATGAAGCCATCAGTATTAAATATTTCTTAAAAGATCGTGAAGCATATGTTTTATAATGTTTGTTATTGTAATGTACTCCATTATGCCTATTCTATAGTGCATAATGATGAATGAAGAGTTTGCTTTTTGTAAAGGGCTCTTATGATTTTACACTATGTAATTGATTAATTGATTTTTATTGTGTGCAGTAGTTAAATGAATGCTCGATGTAACATTCCTTTTGGTTCTGAAGAAGTTTTTTATGAAAGCGTTGAATAAAGTGGAAGTTACGCTAGTCCGTGGTTTCGTATTTTCCAGCCTTGAGCAGTTTTTTCGATCTATTTTCTTGTTCAGCTGCTTTGTCGACTTTTTGATTCTGGGAATTACTCTACTTACTTTTGGTGAAAATTCTTTTCCTTTTGATATAAAGATTGTCAATATTATAGTTCCACCAGGTGGGTTTGTTTCTGGGGTTTGCCCTGCATTTGCTCCTAGGAGGTATTTTTGAGGTATTGATGCATTTGTTTCTGTGCAGATGTTTACAAGCTGGTATAGTGTGGAGGTGTATGTTTCTTTGCATTCAGCGAAGTTAATACTTAACAGAAAAAGATATATGCAAATTCTTTAATCTATAACATATCTGAAGAGTGGTGCTCAGAGCAAGGGACAAGAGAGATGGATATTCAGATGTTAACAGTGGTCTTCACAATCAGGAAAGGTGTGTTGGATATGTGGGTGGTCAGTGGGCAATTACTACTCCAGATGTACTGGTACTGTGCCCTTAGCAGTTACTGCTCTGCACGAGGGGCAGGTGATGAAACATGACAACTTCCAAGCTTGGAAAAGAACTGCTTTGTTTGTCTATTAATAATGGTGAAAGGTAACATCTGGGGGATACTGCAGACCTGCCTTAGGACTGGAAGATACTGACTATGCTACCTTTGGAAAAGAGGGAGACTAGCAAAAATCCATGGAATTATGGAATTACAGAGCACTTAGTCCAACAGAGGAAGTCACGGACAGAATCATTTTGGGAAGAGTGCTTTTGTTCTTGGATGACAGCAATCTCAAGGGCAGCACCCAATATGGCTTCATGTTCGTAAGGCACTATCAATGAAATGTAATCCAGTTTTATGACTAGATTATGGAAGAACCTGACAGGGGAGCACTGGAAATGATCACATCCTGCATTTAGGAGGTTCTCCTTCTTCCAGGTGATGCTTTACACCATGTTTGCTGCAGACCAAATGCAGGACTCTGCACACATTTGCACTGAACCTCAGCTGTTGCATTTCTGATCACATGTTCATCCTATCCAGATTCTTCACCTTACTCTCACCCATCCTGCACTGCTGCATCTGTCTTTGTGTCATCAGCAAAGAGGTTGACGCTATTCTGCTAACTCAGACAAATCTTCAGCATTCTTATTTTGTACCCCATCCAGCCTTTATGGCACTCTTCTAATCACTTTAGTTCCTGCCATTGCACCTCTCACAACAATCCTCTGTGCCCTCCCATTTGCTGCTATTGATATTTAGTTCCTTAGTCTTGATCCTGCTGTCAATCACATTGGCAGCATAAGTTACATTGGCCGCCCATGTTAATGAACATGACCAAAAGCTTGTGTTCACCTGATCATGTTAGAGGTAAGTGCTGGGGAATTTAGCAAATAAGTAGCATTTGTGTGTGTGTGTGTGGGGGGGGGGGCTTACCCACACTACCTTAGAGTAACAAGCAAGTCTTTCAGCATTGGGTGGGGGGACACAAGATGCCAGGAATATCTCTTTATATTGACCCTTAAAGGCACTTACAAAATATTAGAACAAAGTTTTGCAGCACTAAATCTGTGTGTGGGGACACTAGTGTACACGTGCGTGTGTGTGTGGTATGTGTGTGTACGCACGCGTGTGTCTGTGTGTGTGTGTCTGGATTCCCTTCACAAGCTTGAAGTTCCAAAACTTCAAACTGCAAATGGTCAAGACTATAAGACTGAAGTTTTGAAACTTCGAACATTTTGAATGGAGATTGCCGTACAGTGAAGAATGGGAAATAAGAAGTTATGTACTCACCATAACGTTCCATGTGAGTTGTTCATCTCGCCTTCATTCTTAACTGATGGGTTCAGAGCCATTCCCTCAGCTCCAGTACGGCCACATGCCAAGCTTGAGGTCTTCCAGTAGCTCGAGGCCAAGCCCCTATCCCATGATGCACTGTGAATTACCTCAGATCTTGTTTGCTGCATATACTATAACCTTATATAATAGTTATTCCCCTATAGAAGGGAAGAAGAAATTGAGCAACCAGGATGAGTCCAACATCTAGGTCAACTATCAGCCAGGAGGGGGAAGGAGGGAGGGATGTAAGAATGAAGGCAAGATTAACAACTCACATGGAATGTTATGGTGAGTACACAACTTCTTAATGTGAATTTGTTCAAGCTCGCCATTCATTCTTAACTGATGGGTAGCGTCCCAAGCACCATCAATCTCGGGTGGCTCATGGGAGTACATTTCTCAGGACCATGGACCCAAAGGATGCTCTGTCCCGGGAGGCCTTATCCACTTTGTAATGAGTGATAAAGGTATGAGGTTTTGACCAAGTGGCTGCTGTACAAATGTTATCAAGGGGCAGTTTGGCTGAAAACGCAGAGGATGTAGAAACTGCTCTGGTTGAGTGAGCTTTAATCTTGTGTTGCAAAGGAATATTAGCAGCTGAATAGCCAAAGTGATACAATCAGATAACCATTTAGACAGAGTTGTTTTAGCCACTGGTTTACCTTTCCTGGATTCAGAGAATGAAACAAAAAGCTGGTCTGATTTCCTGAACATCAAGTTGGTTCAGCATATACTATAATTTGTTGGAATGATTAGGGGAGAAAACTGGTAACTCAATAACTTGGTTAATATTAGTTTCTGAACAAACTTTGGGCAAAAAAGAAGGATTTGTCCTAAGTGATACTCTGTCAGCATGAAAAATCAAATAAAGAGGGCTGATAGATAAAGCCTGAAGCTCTAACACTCTGCGGGCAGAAGTAATAGCTACCAGAAAAATGATTTTCCACGACAAATATTTGAGGTCACAAGATGATGCTGGTTCAAATGGAGGGAGAATCATACGTGAAAGCATAAAATTTAAATTCCATGGAGAATAGGGAGTTTTCACAGGTGGTCTCATAAGAAATGCCCCCTGAGAAAAGCTTTGGATAACTTGTGGGACATGATATTCAAACTGTCAACTCCAAGATGAAAATTAGAAATAGCAGCCAATTGAACCCAAACTGTTGCTGCTGCCGCTCCTTTGTTAAAGATCATAGTCAAAACCTCTAATATGGATGTCATGGAGGCTTGGTAAGGATCAATATTATTTTTAGAGGCCCAGATGGAAAATCTCTTCCACTTACTAAGATACAATTTTCTAGTGGAGGGCTTATCAGAAGACAAAAGGATCTGTTTTGTCTCATTGAAAAGGTTATGAAGCCTGGCTATGAGGGGAACTGGAGCAGCCAAGCTGTCAGCTTTAATGACTGCAGAGAAGGATGGAGGTCCCCCGACGGGTGTGTCAGGAGGTCTGGAACTGGGTCCAGAATCCAGGGATCCTCCAAGAGATGAGGTTGAAGGAATGGGAACCAAATTTGCAGAGGCCAATGAGGGGCTATACGAATGATGGTCCTTCCCAGAGATTTTGCTTTCTGTAGAACCTTGGGTATCAATGGCATGGGTGGAAATGCATAGAGGAGACCCGGGGGCCAATCGCATCCCTCAGGGCTTCTCCCAGAGGGGGAATCAGGGCAAGGTAGCTTCTGCATTTTGTGTTGATGTGACTGGCAAAAAGGTCACAGCAAGGCTGGCCTGAATTTGCAGAAAATCCTGTCCGCAATCTCTTTCTTGAGGGACCACTCGTGTGGCAACAGGATTGCCCTGCTTAGTTTGTCTGCTATCACGTTGGATCTCCCCAGGATGTGCGTTGCCAACAGAAAGCTCTCTGAGGAATAAACAGCCCACTGCCAAACTCTGAGGGCTTCTCGGCAAAGGGGGTAAGATCTGGTTCCCCCTTGTTTGTTCAAATACCAGACTACTGACATACTGTCTGAATCTCAATCGTTCCTAGAGGAAGAGAGTCCTGGAAGTACTGCAATGCCAAAAGTACTGCTCTAATCTCCAGGATGTTGATATGCAAATGTGATGTGCCTTGGGCAGTCTTCCCCTGAAAATGTATGTACAGGTATGTAATGTGCAGGCTTATGTAATGTGCAAGCATACATAATGTGCAGCCATATGTAATGGACAGGTATATGCAATGTGCAGCCTTATATAATGTGCAGCCTTATATAATGTGCAGCCATATGTAATGGGCAGGTATATGTAATGTGCAGCCATATGTAATGCGCATGTATATATAATGTGCAGCCATAGGTAATATGCAGGCATTTGTAATGTGCAGCCTTATATAATGTGCAGGTATATGTAATTAAAAGCCATATGTAATGGGGAGGTGTATGTAATGTGCAGACATGTGTAATGTGCAGGTGTAGGTAATGTACAGCATTATGTAATGTGCAGGTATATGTAATGTACAACATTATGTAATGTGCATTGGTATGTAATGTGCAGCGATAGGTAATATGAAGGCATATTTAATGTGCTGGTGTATACAATGTGCAGGCATGTATAATGTGCAGGTGTATGTAATGTACAGCATTATGTAATGTACAGGTATATGTAATGTGCAGCGATAGGTAATATGAAGTCATATATAATGTGTATATATATATATATATATATATATATATATATATATATATATATATATATATAATGGGCAGCCATAGGTAATGTGCAGGTATATGTAATGTGCAGGTATATATAATGTGCAGCTATTGTAATGTGCATGTATTTGCAGTGTGCAGGCATGTGTAATGTGCAGCCTTATGTAATATGCAGGTATATGTAATTTTTATTTTTATTTCAGATTTGTTGTCTGGGAAAGTCCAACTGGGAGAACCACATTTCAGTGGAGACCCAGGGAGAAAAGTTCCACACAGTAACAGTAAGTAATAATAACATTAACATAATAATACTTTTTATTTATTGATAAAAGACATGCGAGAGATCTAGTAGTGTAAAGTACTTATGCAGTAGATCAGATCAGGTAGAGGTGGCCTAGGTTCTCAGGAAACTACAACAATATTGTAAGACTTTCTGTTCAGTTATATTAAAGAAGAGGGAGAGATAGAATAAGGCAGGGAGGAAGGTCAGGATGAGAAGGAGGGGTAGGCACAGTATACTAACCTTGAAAAAGGGCATAGCAAAATTAATTTAATATGGGTTGTGAAAGCCATACACACTCTGGCTATGCTTATAAATGCCCTAGGGCAGATAGCCTAGTATGAACCTATGAACCTATGAATATAGATGTGCAACATAGGAGAGGCTGATTTAATGGTGTTTATTGTAATGTGCAACTTGTTTGGACTGTGGTAACTTAGAGAACTTAATTATGCAGTTGCAATTTGCAATTAGCAGTAAAAGAAAGGAAGGCCAGAGTAAACAACTTATTTTGTAAGACTTTCTGTTCAGTTATATTAAAGAAGAGGGAGAGATAGAGTAAGGAGGGAGGAAGGTCAGGATGAGGAGGGGAGGAAGGTCAGGATGAGGAGGGGAGGAAGGTCAGGATGAGAAGGTAGAAGGAAAAGAAGAGATTTTGATGGAGAACATAAGTTTCAGAAAAAGCTGTTTTTGTTTACGTCAGTGTGATAGTGGATAGTTAGAATGAAAGAAACGTGGCCATGTGACATAACATGTTATTGAGATATAGTTTTATGAGAAAGACAGAAACACTTATATTTCTTCACAGTTTGCCTGGGCTATTACATGAGCAGAGCCATGACTCTGTTAAATTTGTGAGTAGTTTTTTAAACTGGGTTGAATTGGGGATGGTTTTAATGGACTTAGGAAGCAAATTCCAGGTTTTAGCGACATGGCAGTGCCCTGCAGTGTTTTTAGATTTAGTGACTTGTAATAGTGATTTGTTCGTTGAATGAAATGTACGTATGTTAGAATATGGTTGCAGCATATTTAGGAGAGCAGGGGTTTTCTCAGATTGATACAGTAGTTTGTGAGCCAAAGTTAACTGGTTATAAGCTAGTAGTTGTGGTAGTTCTAGCTAGGAGAGTTTTTTTAGAGTGAGACAGTGGTGTGTCCTTTGTGAAGAGTGTGTGGCAAATTTTGCTATTTTGTTGTAGCATGTTTCTAATTTGTCTAAATTGCTCTTTTTAATGTTGGTAAGAATGGGTGAGGCATAGAGTAGACAGTAGATGGGTTCTGGTGATAGGTATTCTAGCGGTATCTGTTAGGAATTTTTTGTTTCTATAAAGGGTTCCCATTTTTGTGTATTTTCTTATTTGTTTGTGATATCTATAAGTCAAATCTCAGTTTATTATCAATTGTAACTTCTAGTAGTTTTGTATAAGGGTCAGGAGTAATTTTTGTATTTGATGGTTACAGTGATATAGAAGGTAGGTAGGGGATCTGTAGGTTGGGTGGGTTGAAAAAGTATCAGTTTGGTTTTGTTGAGGCTTAGTATGATCTGAGAGTTAGTCATGATTCAGTTTGGTGAAGGACTTTTGAGTTGTATCTTGGAGCTGTTGTATGGTAGGTGCTGCAAAATATAAGTGTAGAGTCGTCTACGTATCGGATTATGGAAACTAGCGGGGTGGCAATATTAATGTCATAAGTAAAAGTACTGAAAAGAAGACCAAGAATGGAACCCTGTGGGACATCGTGTGACTTGGAGTGGGAGGAGAGGTCTTGAAGCCACGTCACTGCCTGCTGTTGGCCTATTGGGTAACTATGGAACCAGAAGAGAGCGTAAGGACTAAGCTTTAGGTTTTTGAGGACAGACAGTAGCTTACAGTGGAAAACAGTGTCAAAGGCCTTGGACATATCTAGAAAGACTGATTAGACTATTTTACCTTAATTTCTTTACTGGCTTATGGTATCGGTAAAGCTGAGTAACGCTGTAGTGGTACTATGATAGGGTCTGAATCCATGTTTGGATTTGGCCAGTAAGTTATTGTTAGTGAGATAATACAGAAGTTGCGAATGAATACACCTTTCCAAGATTTTTAGATAGTGGGGATAGAATGGCTATGGGTCTACAGTTTGTAAGTTCAGTTGATTTTCCACCTTTATGTGGGGGTATTATGTGTGAAATTTTCCAAATTAATGGGACTTGTTCGGTAATAGATTGATTAATCAGTATTGATGCAGGGTAGAAAATGGCTTTTGCTGCAATTTTTAGAAATTCAGATGGTAAATTATCTGCTGCTAATGTGGTAGGTTTGAGTGTTCTTAGTAGTGTTTATATGGGTTTGGTGGGGGTGGGTTGGAACGAGAAAGCATCACTGTTGTTGTTGGTTACCTTAGCTGCTGATGCTGGGTTTTGTTGGCTGTTTTTGGTTAGTGATAGAATACTTTCTGTAAAATATTTATTGAAATGTTCTGGAATGGACTGTGAGCTGATTGTTATGTTAGGAGAGAGGGTTGTAGTTTATCCAGGATGGAGGATTTTTTTGATAGTGGTCCAGAATTTTTGTTGGTTTCTTTGATATTTAAATTGTAGGTTGGTATAGTCATTTTTTATCTAGTTTAATTTGGTGTTTGGCCTTATTCCTGATTTGTTGATATGCTAAGCAATT